>NW_026057585.1:289898-292494 GCF_023721935.1 Panthera uncia
CCGCCCACCGAGAGTTAGGATCCACCACCAAGGAAAGGCAAGGGCGCCACCATCAGCAGTCAGGAGACAGATCCGGGCACTCAGGGTCCCATCAAGGGCAGACAGCCTCCCATGGGAGATCAGACTCTGCCCACCGAGAGTCAGGATCCACCACCAGGGAAACGCAAGGGCGCCACCACCAGCAGTCAGGAGACAGATCCGGGCACTCAGGGTCCCGTCAAGGGCAGATGGCCTCTCGTGGGCAGTCAGACTCTGCCCACCTAGAGCCAGGATCCACCACCAGGGAAACGCAAGGGCGTCACCTTCGGCAGTTAGACGACAGCTCCAGACATTCGGGTGCTGGACGTGGACAAAGCTCTTCTGGATCTGGTAACAGCAGACACCAGGGATCCAGAACCGGTCAGGCCAGTGACAGTGAAGGACAATCAGAAGACTCAGATACTCAGTCAGGGTCAGTCCAGGAACGGTCCAGTTCCAGTCAAAGAAGACAACATGACAATGTACATGGCAGTTCTGAAAACTCAGGGTTTTATTTCTACCAGAAATCAGTGTCTCTTCCAGGGCAGAGAGAAAATTGCAGGAAGTCTGATTCAGATTTTGGACAGTCTCAGTATGGTCGTGTAAGTTATGATTACACCAATATGCCATTCAGGAACAGACCTCACTCTGGAGATGAATTTATAACATCCAATATATCAGACAGTAATATGCAGTCACGAACATACGGTCATTCAAGTGATAATTCAAAACAGTTGGGATTTGGTCAGTTAGAAAGATATTATTATTATGAGTGAGAACCCAATAGAAAAATAATTAATACTGAGAGTAGGTAAGTGAAACAAGACATAACTTTGCATCAAGAAACTTCTCATTATACTTCCAAAGGGTTTACGTTACCATTTTATTTTGAATAAGTTACACAATTTCTTCCCTTGGGCATAGTTTATTTTATTCTCTAGAAGATTTATGCCTTTGTTTGGAAATGGTGAATGGGAATAAACAATGTTATTTAGACCTAAATTTAGAAAACACAGTATTTTGGGTGTTGGGGTTGAAGTAAGCATTTTTCTTTTGTGAGTTTAAATTTTAGGACCTTTGTAGATTTGTGTACTGATCTTTGTGAAAAATATTATAAAATCACTGTTCTAGTGGCAAAAATTATAAAATCACTGTTCTAGTGGCCAAACCTCCAATGTTATTATCAGGGCTCAGTACATCTTTCTGGACTATCCTTGTAATGGAATTCTATATTATTCTGGCTTCATTAAAATAAAAAAAGTGAATTGCATAAAGATTCAAAATAAACAATTGGGCATATGTCATAATGTGTCTCTTCTATGCTTATTTGTCATAGATCCCAGAAAACTTACTTCCCCATAGCCAAAATTACATCTTTTTCTTATATCACTAGAAAGATATATGACCAAATGGCAATTATACACCATGCAAAAGTAATAAAGAGCCCAAGGAAAAAAGAACATAATCATTGTCCCACACAATCACCTTCAGGTTGAAAAAAGGCTTAGCTTAATCATGAATCACACCATAATTATTACCCAAACATCAACCCAAGTGGGTATTAGCCAAGTCAAACCAAGATTAGTACACAGAAATTACTAACCACAGGTCCTTCTTCCAAAGACACTAGGAGCTGTTTTCCAATGGAGATTAATGAAAGCAGAGACTTTTTTGCTGAAATATTTTGACAAAGGAAAAGCAACAAAGAAAATGCCCTCTCTGCCCTGGAAAGAAAACACAAAGAGTTGATGCTGGCAGGTGAAGAAATAAAGAAAGAACAGTACAAATGTGTACAAGTTCTACCATTAGAAGCAATATCCCTCTGTGAGAACCATACCCAAGTTTTCCCTCTCCATAACATCAGACCAGAATGCACATTAGAGAATATCTAGGCCAATGCTCCCATTCTGCAGATGCATGTGTCACACAAATAATCCATATCAAAACAGCAATTAGTCCTCAAGTCTCCTAATTCTGAGTTTTATAAAAGTACTTACAAAAGCTATCTCTCCTTCACTTTTACTTGAACAGATCAAGATAAAGTGAAATTAACGGCCAAGGTTTAAATGATCCCCAATGTGGACAGGTATTTAATGAAAAGCAACAAACAAGCTCATTTTTTTCTAAGTGTTCTCAAACATTATTCTGTCTATGCTTGCTCTCCACAAGCCACTCGAAGGGGGCACTACCCCCTACCGGCTTGCTCCTTCCCTGTTTGAAGTGCTGTCCCCAGGTACCCCTACCAAAGCTGCAAAACCTATAGAAGGTACCAGCTGTGCAGGCCTCACTGAATTGCACCATCAGGAATGTGAAAACAATTCCTCTCTCCATTTCTGTGGCACAATTTGCCACCTTGCCTCCAGTGTCATAACCAGCTAGTTCAGCTTCTGAGGCCCTTCCCTAGAGGAGTCAGGCCTAACTAGCAGGCTGAAGAACTAGAAATTACAATGAGGGAAACAGTGCAGACCTAGCATAACTAAGGTGGAGGTACTGATGGAATGATGGACAGTCATTACAACAGAGATAGCCACATGGATTGGAAGAATAAATATTGTCAAAATGTCAATACTACCCAAAG
>NW_026057585.1:297494-330223 GCF_023721935.1 Panthera uncia
AAAAAAAAAAAAAAAAACAGAGATAGCCAGGTATGTATAACTCTCAGCACTTTCAGAAGAACCCATAGACAACTGAAATTGTTTTCTTTCATATCTCTGTCCACTCAACAAGGGAATCACCAGACACTCCTCTTTGCTAGCTGAGAGAAAATGGTTTAGCCAAAAAGATACAAGCAAGATTCACTGGGCAAATCCCAGTTACAATTTTCTGTCCTCTCTTTCCCTTATGAAACGTGTTTTTGACTGTTCCTTAACTCAATCAGCCAAATCCCTCACATGTGAATCAACGATCTTCATGCAAAATAACTAAATGTCTGAGTTTTTCTTTCACTGGGACACTCTTAAGGTGCAGACATTTTCCTAGCTCACTCTTACCTGCACATAAACTTCCTCCAAAGTATACCAATCCATGGCAAGTTTATCTGATGGACAGAGGGATACAGAGTAGTAGAATAGGGAAGTGAAAGACACCAACATAGGCGTATTATTCACAATCAGACTTCACAGCCAGTCTCATGTGACAAGTCTTCTTAAAGTATGGGCCTGCCTTCCATTGTTGGTCTGCACACTGTTCTTGGTGCAGAGCAAGGTAAGCACAGAAATTAAGGGTGAAAATTTAGAAACTTTTTATAACAATTTAGCAGTGGTGCAATATTCAAGATTTGACCACTTTTATTTTTTATTGAAGAATAATAAACTTGTGGTCTTATATTACTTTCAGGTGTACACTATAATGGTTCAACAATTCTACATATTTCTCACTGCTCATTGAGATAAGTGTACCCTCAATCTCCCATATGTATTTCACTCAATCCCCTACCCACCTCCTCTCTGGCAACTACTAGTTTGTCCTCTGTATTTTTTTTTCTGTTTTTTTTTTAAGTGATGACTTTCTGGAAACATTTTATTTTTTTCTCCTTAATTTTTTTAGTTGTCTACTAGACATATAACATTATACTCATTTCAGATGCACAACATAATGATTTGATATTTGTGTACACCATGAAATGATCACTACAATAAATCTAGTACCATCTGTCACCATACAAAGTTATAATTTTTTTCCTTATGACAATGAGAACATTTTTTAAGTTTATTTATTAGAGACAGAGAGAGAACCAGTGGGGAGGGCCAGAGAAAGAAGGGGACAGAGGATCTGAAGCAGGTTCTGTGCTGACAGCAGAGAGCCTGATGCAGGGCTTGAACTCACAAACCATGAGATCGTGACCTGAGCCAAAGTCAGAAGTTTAACCAACTGAGCCACCCAAGTGCCCCTACAATGAAAACTTTATTTAAAGATTTACTCTTTTGGCAACTTTCAGTATGCACTACAATACTGACTATGTCACCATGCTGTACATTACATCTCCATGACTTATTTATTCTATAACTAGAAATTCATACCTCTTGAGCCCCTTCATCCATTTTACCTACTCTCAACACCCCTCCCCTTGGCAACCACCATTCTGTTCTCTATATCTACAAGTTTTGTGTTTTTAGATTCTCTGTATTTAAGGGCAATTTTTTTGGTATCTTTTTTTCCTTGTCATTTGTTCCTTAAATACACATGGGAGTGAAATCTTAGGGTATTTGTTTTTCTCTGTTAGACTCATTTCACTTAACACTATACCCTCTAGGTCCATCTATGTTGTTACAAATGGCGAGATCTCATTCTTTTTCATGGCTAAGTTATATTCCATTGTAGGTATGTGTGTGTGTGTATATGTGTGTGTGTGTATATATATGTGTATGTATGTGTCACATCTTTTTTATCCATTCATCTATCAATGGATACTTGGGCTGCTTCCATATCTCAGCTATTGTCAATAATGACCATTTTTATTTTAAGAAAGTCTCAGTCCCTTAAGAAAGGTAAATCCTGATCTTTCACACCTAAATAGCTTTAAAAACACTGTTCTATAATTCTCACTACAAATGGTTATTTAGATTTTACCCAGTAGATAAGCTACAGAAGAATTGTAGAGCAGAGAAATTCCTTAATCAAATGTCTACATCAAATGGTATGGACCTTCTCTATCCTAGAGAAGACAAGAGGTAAAGAGGCCTGTCTGTGAGAGGGCAATGGTGCAAGGGAGAAATACAGGAGTGTGAACCACTCTTCATGACAGTAACATACGAACAATGAAGTCAACCGAATTTGGTCATCAATTGAATCTGGAGGTAGAGAAGGGGAAGGAATCTAAGGTTATTCCTAGGATTCTACCTTCAGCAACTGGATGAAGGATGAGGTCATTCAATGAGGTAAAGAGTAAGATTAGAGAAGGAAAAACAGTAAGATCCATTTTGGACACTGTGAGCTTGAGAGTGCCAAGAGAGAGTCAGGCAGAGCTTTCCTGAGCAAATGGATATGTGTGTCTATACATCAAACAAGAGCTCATATCAGAGCAATTCACACAGAAGTAGTTTACTGAACTGGTTAAAATACAGACTTTGGAGCCAAATGCTGTCTAGGGAGAGTCTCAGCTTTGTCATTAATATTCTGTGCACTTTGAGCAACTACTCAAGATCTCTATGCCTTGGTATCCTCACCTAAAAATTATAGATAATAAAGTACCTACCTTAACATGGTTGTGAAAATTGAGGTGATACATGAATAATACTTAAGATGGTGCCTAGCTCATAATAAGCATTCAATAAATGTTTGCCATTATGGATGAGGCTATAGGAATGATTGAAATGGGAGGGTGAAGAGTGAGAACCAAGGATAGAATATCGAGAAAACCTACCATTAGCCACCCACAGTCACATACAAATAGGCAGCAGAAGCAAGATATGAAACCTGATTCTGATTTCTATGTACTTTTCAATGTAAAGGAGAGAGTGTTATCAACATTTCAACAGTTCAAGTACCCTAGAATGGTCAAATAAAATGAGGAATGAAATATGTTCACTGAATTAGTAACTTGACATTTGACTTGGAAACAGCTATAGCGAGGTGATGATACAAACTCTGTTGGAAGGCTTAGGTGTAAATGGTTTTTAAGGAATTAGATATAAAAAAGGAAGTTTGAAGTAATGAACTAGCCTCACTACTCCTATAAGAAAGCCAAAAATTATTTTCTAACCAAATCCCTTAAGTTTTTCCCAACCCTAAGTGCCCTGGGGTGTAGGGGTTGCAGGGGTGGAGGTTGGGAAAACAGTTTGCAAGAGATAATTTTTGAGAATTAAGCAGGGATCAGATCATGTAGCATCTTGGAAGTCACAGTAAGAAGACTGATGTTTTTTAATTATAGTAAAAACACATAAAATTTATCATTTTATCCATTTCTGAGGACACAGTTCAGTAGTATACAGTGTATTCACATTGTTGTGCAACCAATCTCCAGGACTTTTTCATCTTGCAAAACTGAAGCTTTATACTCATTAAACAATAACTCCCTATTTCCCCCTCCCCCTGGCACCTAGCAATCACCAATCTACCTTCTGTTTTTATTAATTTAACTGTTTAAGATACCTCATATAGAATCATAGAGTATTTGTCTTTTTGTGACTGGCTCATTTCACTTATCACACTGTCCTCAAGGTTCATCCATATTGTAGCATGTATCAGAATCTCCTCCCTTTTTAAGGCTAAATAATACTCCATTCTTTGTATATACCACATTTTGTTTATTCATTCCTCTATGGATATTTAGTTTGCTTCTACCTTTTGACTATTTACAATAATGCTGCTATGAACATGGGTGTGCAAATACCTCTGTCAGATCCTGATTTGATTCTTTGGGCTATATATCTAGAAGTAGAATTGCTAGATCATATAGCAATTTTATTTTTAATTTTCTAAGGAACCACAATACTATTTTCCACAGCAGCTGTATGATTTTACATTCCCACCAATAGTGCACAAAGGTCCCAATTTCTCCACATCCTCACCCACATTTGTTATCTTCTGTTCTTTCGACAGTAGCTATGTTTCCTGCTCCTGAGAGTGCCGGTGCTTCAGGAAATGTTTTTGGTGTGTGCTGTGTGCACTCTGCTGCTGTGTTTTGGCTGTTCTTTCCCTCAGGTCAGTCCTCTGCAGAGCTTCTCTTTGCCTGTCGTGGAGAATGTTTGGACTTTGTCTAGTGTGTGGTGAGTTTTAACTAGGTGTGCTCTGGTCTGCTTGTTAAAAGAGGCCTGATCTTATTTTCACTAGAACTGAAGTTTTTTAGCACTCTCTGGTCAGTAGACTTGGTGTGTGTGGTCCGTGCTGGCCTTCTGAGGGAGGGACTCACTGCCTCTCTGGCTCTCAGACACACCTGCCCTAGTTCATTAGTATCTGCAGAATGCAGGAGAGGGGACCTTGATGTAAGAGGCTCAAGCCTCCACTGTGGGCCCCATGCTGCTCACAAAAGTTAGTCTGGGAGGGAGGGAAAAGTGGCACCAGCACCTCCTCATCTATAGAGAGGGGAGTTCACAACTACTACTGTCTGGGAGGCTCTCACACGAGAGTGAACAATCTCCTCTCATTGTCCCAGGCCTCCCTCATATCCCTGCCTCGATCCTGTCTGTGCTGGCCTCCCTCATACCCCTGCCTTGATCCTGTCTGCGCTGGCCTCCCTCATACCCCTGCCTCGATCCTGTCTGCGCTGGCCTCCCTCATATCTCTGCCTCGATCCTATCTACGCTGGCATCCCTCATATCTCTGCCTCGATCCTGTCTGTGCTGGCCTCCCTCATACCCCTGCCTCGATCCTGTCTGCACTGGCCTCCCTCATATCCCTGCCTTGATCCTGTCTGTGCTGGCCTCCCTCATATCCCTGCCTCAATCCTGTCTGTGATGGGGCCGTCTGCTTGCCCTGCAGCACAGTGCACCTGTGTTTTCTCTCAGGTACACCAGCTGAGTTTCGAAACTCCAAATTTTAGGTATCCAGTGCACCATGGACCCTCGATGATCCTCATGAGAAGGGTCTCACTGGGCTGTGGCTGGTGCCCATTTGTCCCAGAAGGGCAGTTGCACAAACACACAGGGGCTTGGAATTTAGAGTAAAACACAGCAAAGCACCAGCGTCCAGGTTAGCAGCCCTCAGCAGGTGTCTCTGCCCCTATGCTAATGAACAGGACAGCACAATGGCATCCCCTGGCTCTTCTGTCCCTGAGAGGCAGTGCCACCTCTCCCAAATGCACTCCAAGAAGAGGAACCTTCTCTCCCAGTGCAACTCAGAGGTTCCTCAGACCATGCTGTGTGCTCCAGGGCCTCCGCCCTCCTCCATGGGAGCACCACTGTGCCTGCTGGGTTCCACACCCTCCATGACATGGACTTCTAAAACCCCAGCCTTTGAGCTCCACTGGTTGTAAAAACTCACAATAATCAGCCCCTCTCACTCTCCCAGTCAATGATTCTGGGGAAGTGTTTCTCTTGTGCAGTCTCCTGTGTGCTGCTCTTTCTCTACACCCCTCTCTGTGATCAGGGCTCCCTGCTCTCCGCAGCATCCGAGATTCTTTTCTCCCCCAAATCACATCTCCGCAGCTCCTACCTTCCCTAATGTGACCATTTTTATACCTCTAGATGTGCAGTTTTGCTCTCTCAGTCCTAAGATCAATTTCTTGGCTGTTCAGAATGATTTGATATTTATCTAGCTGTCTCGAGGGATGAGGCAAGCATAAGATCTCCCTACCACTCTGCCACCTTAACTCCTCTTATCTTCTGACAGGAAGAACCAACAAAGGGTTTTAAACAGAGAAGTCACGTAGTTAGATCTGCATTTTATTTTTTTTTAATGTTTATTTATTTTTGACAGAGAGAGTGCGCACGTGAGCAGGTGGGGGAGGGGCAGAGTGACACACTGAGCTGTCAGCACAGAGCCCTACGCGGGGCCCAAGCTCACAAACCACAAGATCATGACCTGAGCCAAAGTCAGATGTTTAACTGGCCGAGCCACCAAGGCGCCCCTAGATCTATATTTTAAGAGGTCATTTTGGTGGCAAGACAGGAAGGGGGTGACATTTGTGGCAAGATGACTAGCTGGGAGACTGCTGCAATATCTAATCAGTAAGAGCAAAGCAGTGTGGAGTGTCAAAGACATGACAGATAACATGGATATGATGCAGGGACAGATAGAAGGTGGTGATCGTACAGGTGGAAAGAGTCTTGGGTAATCTGCCAGATTTCTGGATTGGACTTCTAAGTAAACAGAGCATGTCTGAGGTGGAAACGCAATGCTTTTATAAATGAATGCACTATCTAAGAATTTTACCATTGAATCACATGCCAACCAGAGATGATACACTAATCACCTGAGGGCCATATCTAGCCTACAGATGAGTTTTACTTGGCTTGCACCATGTTAACCCAAGTATTCTGAATCTGAGTTTGTTTTAGGTGATTCCACATAAAAACACAGACAGCTTCAAAGAAAGGACTTCTCTTCAAAATTCTAAGTTAAGGCATCTGTGGATTAGCATCTTCTGGTAACAATCAGCAATACTTGAGAAGTAAGATTGCCACCCACTGGCTAGACTGATACCAGCCCTCATACCCTCTAACTGAAGGCGGCCTCACTTATTTAGATCATCTACCTGCCTAACTCCATCTCTGACCTGATCCCTTTAGGCACCCCTGATGCCTAAAGTACAGTGAAGCTCCCCTTACCACTACCAACCCCCATTTCACTCCACAGTCACAGGTAAACCTGAAATCATTCAAGAAAAAACTGGTACCAAAAGGAACAGGAGGTGGGCCTTTCCGTGATGGTATAAAAAGGCTTAAAATTCTCTTTTTATCACTGGATCTCTCATACATTCTGAGATGTCTGGTAGTATAAAATGCCAAGAGGGAATCAGAGTGGGATTGGAAGCAGGAAACCTAAAAAAAGCTGCTGGACTAGCCACTCTTCCAGGTCTCAAACTAAATGGCTAAAAGAAATTCATGAAGTTCTCCCTGGTCACAGAGGTCATCTGGATAAGACAGCAGACAGGATATGAGGCTGAACCTTGAGGAGTATGCATTTCTCTTGTGTGTATCCTTGGGTATCTATCTTCCTGAAACAGAGTTCATAATGTGTCAGCTATGAGAGATAAGTCAATTTTCACATTAAATCCTTCATGAAGAATTCTAAAGAATAAGAAGAGAACTATATTTCCAGGGGTAAAATACACGCACCCTGTGGCAGATCTGAAATGGCTACAAACTCTTTAACACTCCTGGTATCAACAGGTGAAGTCTATTTCCCCTATTCTTGGTCTGGGCTGTCCTGTGACTGCTCAGGCCAACAGAGTTAAAGTGGAAGTGACTTATGCCATTTCTAGGCCTAGTCTTTAAAAAGACTGGCAGTTTCTACCTTCATCCAGACAATGGCCAGACCATCTATAAAAACAGAACTCTGGGGGTGCCTGGGTGGCTCAGTCGGTTGAGCATCCAACTCTTGGTTTCTGCTTAGGTCATGATCTCGGGGTCATGGGATTGAGCCCCATGTCAGGCTCTATCCTGAGCATGGAGTCTGCTTAAGATTCTCTCTTTCCCTCTGCCCCTCTCCCCCACTCATGCACTCTGGCTCTCTCTCTTTCTCTCTCTGTCTCACTCACTCACTCTCTGTCTCTCAAAATAAAAAAATAATAGAACTCTGACCCACAAACTGCAGAAACCTGACCAGGAAACCAACCCCTTATCTACAATAAACCACCCAGAAAGCCAGCCTGCTTTAAGTTAGATTTGTAGGAAGTCAGACAAACATCCCTAGTAACAATCCTTTTGCAAATCTAACACACAAATTACAAACATGAAGAAACAGCTCAAAATCAAGTTACTAACTGGGTGAAAAGACTTAAAATAATCCTACTGAAAGTGCAGAAAAGTGATAGAAAGATTAAAGTTACTAACGAGAAGTTTAAAGGTAGGAAGATAGTTGATAAACCTTTGGCGAGAAACAAATAAATGGACTAGAGACGGTGTTCAGAGATATACAACAAAGAAAACTCCCCAGAATTAAAAACTAGCTAGATACCAAGAAAGGGTCCATCATATAACCAGAAAAAAATCAATATAAAATGACATATCTCAACTAAATCACTAAACTTAGGGGCGTCTGGGTGGCTAAGTCGGTTAAGCGTCCGACTTTCGATTTTGGCTCAGGTCATGATCTCACAGTTTCGTGAGTTCAAGCCCCATGCCCAGCTCTGCGCTGACCCTGCAGAGCCTGCTTGGGATTCTCTCCCTCCCTCTCTCTCTCTCTCTCTCTCTCTGTCTCCCTCTCCCTCCCCCTCTCTCCCTGCCCCTCCCCTGTTTTTGCTTTCTCTCAAAATAAATAAATAAACTTGAAAGAAATGACTAAACTTAAGAGTTAAAGAATTTTCCAAACCTTGAAGAAGAAAAAGGATATTTTCTCAAGGCACAAAGTCAGATTCAAGTTTTGCTACCCAAAATTCAAGGCCAGCTGACAGCAACAGCAGCATTTGAAGGAAAGTGTGATCAAGAACATAGTGCCTCGCCAGGGTCCTTCAAGCAGCAGATGGTCTCAAATGTCACAGACCTCAGAGAATATGGCATCCGTGAAGCTATCACTCAAACATATAAACCTAAAATATGAACTCAAAAGAGTTCAAAAAAGGCTAACAATTATGAGAATTATATTTGCCAATAGAATGTAAATATTAAAAAATCTTAACACATAACATAATTATACATAAAAATAGAAAAAGAATAATGTGTACAGATTCAGATAACAGCATATATAACAAAACAACATAGATGTGTATATACACACATGCTATTATCCAAATCTGTAGACATTACCTCGCCCTTTCATTGGAAAGAATAGGAAAGAGGAGAGAGGCAGGTGACAGGAAGTAGAAAATTGCTCACAATTAACCAAGCCAATTAATACAGTCAAAACTTGAAACATTTAGGTTTTTAAAACATAAACTACCACATCTCAAGGTTTTTCATAATTCTTTTTCTTAATAGTAGGTTATTATTCAAAAAACTGTGATCCCTTGTGATAAAGAAATATTTATCTGAAGGCCAGAAAATACTCCACTTTCACTTCATTTTCTTTTTCTTCTGGAAATTTATATAAAATTGAATTTAATAACTTTATTTTAAATAGTATGAAATATAAGATGCCATTTTTCTCTATCTGCCTATATGTCTATTTGTCTATTATCCATCAATCCATCCATTTGTATATAAACAAAGAAATATGCCTAGAATGATAACACTAGTTATTTCTATGTAGTGGGATATGAGGTAATGTATTAATTTCTTTTTTATAGTTTCTTCAGTGCTTGAACATTTTGTAATATCCTTCTTAATAAGTAAATAGGCAAATCATTATTCCTCTCTAAAAATAAAAACAGCATATTTGTACATTTTTTAAAAGCACAGAAAGGCTCTAAACCAGCTAGGATATGGTGGGGAAGGGGGAGGAGTAGATAGGGAAAAGGAAAATTTTCTAGAGATGTAGCTGAACAGTGTTAAACATTAAAGTTCCCTGAATGCTCATTGAGAGACCCAAGCAAAGATTACAACTACCATTACTAGGAGTCCATGCTAAGACTGGACAAAACGGAGCAACTGTTTTAGAATGGTACACAGGAATTCAGGACCATCAGTGACAAGTCCAACACTGGTAACAGAAAGCTGTACCATCAGCATCAAGGTCAAAGCTAAGTATTATTCATTAGTAACAAGAGAAAAGGAATGAAAATCATAGGAGTTAGCCCCCTCTTGGTGAGGAGAGTGCAGAAGAGGAGGAATGGAGACAGTGGGGTCACTCAAAGGAACATAGAGGGATCAGGTAAGGAACAGCATAGGTCAAGCCCAGGTCACTCATGGAACAGAAAGAGTGAGTGAAACCAAGTTTAGTGCA
Source organism: Panthera uncia (assembly GCF_023721935.1). Lineage (NCBI taxonomy): Eukaryota > Metazoa > Chordata > Mammalia > Carnivora > Felidae > Panthera > Panthera uncia. The sequence continues at coordinate 307,300 of NW_026057585.1, forward strand.
GCTTGTTGAAAGTTAAATCCGTGTTCCTTCAGGCGATTTAGCAAAGAAGAGCATAGAACTGGCTGTCTTGCTTCTGGGCATGGAGAAGATAAGAACTCTAGTGACCGACTGGACATCAAAGGACATGAGTCAAACTTTCCTCAGTCGGGGATGTTGAAGACAGAGAGTTTAATCTATCTCCAATCATTCACTGGTGACTACCAACCATTCTCCACAGTAATAGAAATAAAGGGAAAGAGATGGTGATCCAGGATTTATAGAGGACGAAAATAAAATTAAAATAAGAGAGGAGTACTCAGTCACCAAGCTTTGATCAACATAAGCCTACTGGCAAATAAAATTCTCAACTGTAGCCTTTCTCATTAATTCATTTCCATATTCTCCTAACTAGAAACAAAAGGAATCCAGTTTAAGTTGGCACTCTCAACAGAATATGCATGCAGGAAGACTGTCTCCAATCCTGAGTTAAAAAAGAAAGGTTTCATAGAAAAAAAAAAAAAAAACCAAACCATTCGTTCTGATGATTCTAGCAGAATGAAAAGGAGGTGAAACTAACTCTGTTTTTAGTTCATAAACAAGTATTTTATTTATGTAAACTCTAGTTATTTCCAAAGAGAATTTTGGTTAGCCTTTCTAAAATGTAATTTTATTCTTAGGGTTTAGGTATTCTATAAGTACCTGAGCTTCTTGGGTGAAAACAGTGGAAAAAATGGGAGAAAAACTGTGGTAAAACCAAAATTTGCCTGCCTACCATTTGCCAAGCATTGGACAGAGAGTTGAGACACTCATTTCTCTTGTCATCTACTTTCTGAACAGCTGAATCATACCACTCTTTTTAATTTTTAAGTAATTTTATTTAACTTTAAGTAATCTCTACACCCAATGTAGAGATTAAACTCACACGCTCTACTGACTAAGCTAGCCAGTGCCCCTGAAGACACTTACTTCATTTGAGATTCAACCAAAAATCTCTCTAATCTCCAAGCTAAAGTTTCTGACTTTTTGAGGTGTTATAAATTAATCTTGTAAAAGCCGGTCACAATTCTCCAAGGAGTTAAAACTACAGGCCTAGATTTCTGATTCTGGAGTCCAAAGCTGCACCTGTAACATCTTGTAGCACATTCCATTACAGAGTTGTATGATATGTTGGCTGCTTGTTATATGCCAAGCATTCTGCTGGAGATTATACTTGGATTAACTCATTTAATCTTCATAATAACCTTGGGGTAGGTACTGTTATTATCCATTTTTCAGAGATGAGACAATTAGAACATAATAAGTAAGGTAACTGACTTGCCCAAGGACATACAGGAAGTAAGGCTGGGACTAGATTTTAATCCCTGGCAGTAAAACTCCAAGACTTCTATTCCTGGCAATGTGGAATACTGCATCCCTACACAACTCAGGAGTTGGGTCAGGAATAAAGATTGTCTACAATCATTGTCTGGCCTTTAGGACTCAGAGGCTCTTGAACTCACTGACATGTCCTATGGGCCCATGAGTTCAAATGAGTAGACTGCAAAAATATCCAAATTAAACAATCAATGGTGAATGCTGTGACTTACTGGTTCTCTGCCTTAGCCTCATACTTTCCACATATTCTTTTGGAAACATAACAGGTCACTTGCCAATAACCAAATAATCATTTACTGTTATGGCAAAATTCAATACCCACTCTGGTTAAAAACTCTCAGCAAACTATGAAGAGAACAGACTTGCATACTTACATAAGCAAAACACATGTACAAAAATGTACATAGATAGTATCACCATTTATAATAGTCAAAAACTGGAAACTACCCAAATATCCAAGTGTAGAAAAAATATGTAATTTGTAATGCATTCATATAATGCAATAAAGTAGAACAATGAAAATTAATAACCATGGCTATGTACAAAAATAGGCAAAATTAATCTACAGTGTTAGAAGTTAGCATAACAGTCTTCTGGGGAGTCAGGAGTACCTGGAAGGGGATACAATTGTGGGCTTTCTGGGGGTGCTGGTAATGTTCTGTTTCTTTATTTTTAATTTAAAAAATTTTTTTAAACATTTATTTTTGAGAGAGAGAGAGAGCGAGCATGAGTTGGGGAGGGGAGAGAGAGAGACACAGAATCTGAAGCAGGCTTCAGGCTCTGAGCTGTCAGCACAGAGCCCTATGTCGGGCTTGAACTCACGGAGCGCGAGATCATGACCTGAGCTGAAGTCCAACGCTTAACCAATTGAGCCACCCAGGGGCCCTGGTAGTGTTCTGTTTCTTAATCTGGGTGTTGGTTACATGGAGAGTTCACTTTGAGAAAACTCATCAATTTATACACTTACTGATTTGTGTATCTTTGTGTATATATATTATGCTTCAATAAAAGGCTCACGGAAAAAAATAGGAGATTAGGATGCAGAGAGCATGTGAAGAAGTAGAATCCCTTGCTCATCTTCCCTGCTCTTCCTATCCCTCCCACCAAAGGTAACTTGTATTCCTCCCCTATGCTTCCCTCTCCTAGACATCCGCTAGTCATTTGAGAACTCCCTGATAATTACTTTCTAATTCTGCCTTCAATCCCACATGGCAAGATTAGATTTCAGTGCCCTGAATGCTGAGAACCTCAAGATGCCAAAAGGTTTGAAGCACAAAATTATCATGAAATAATCTCAGGAGTGAGGGAGAACACTCTAGGATGGTGGGAAAGCTTAAAGGGAGACAAAAAGCACCTGGGAATTAAGTTTGGGGACGCTGACCTCTGAGGGTCTTGATAGAGAAGGAGAGAAATAACCAGAGACTGAAATCAGAAAGAAAGGAAGATTAGCGCTCACGGAGCAGAGCTGCAGGTGCAGGCTAGAGCGGGACTCAGAGCGGCCAGGGCCTACAGACACACATTCTCCTGCTAAAAAGTTCCTACACACAGGCCCACAAAACCCCAGCCAGGTACTTAACTGTGTCCCCCCAAATGAAGTCTCGCTGACTGCATATAATGTGACTTTAGATAGCAGATCATCTTTCATTTGGAGGGAAGAGAACACAACACAGGACATCTGAAGTCAGGGACAAAAAGAAGGAACAAATGCAAATTCTGAGTGGGATCCCCACCCTAATCTCATTTCTCTACTACTATTTCTCCTCACTACATTCTTGGCTCTTTTGCTATGTTTTTCCAGTAAGGGCTTCTTCATTCATTCCTCTGGAAATACAGAGGAAATCAGATTAAAAGCAAAAAGCACTAGTTGGAGGAACTCAGTCAGAAACCACAATTCCCCTGAAGCTGTGCTCCGAGAGACAGAGACCTATGGTGATTTCTGAAGTTTAGATATGGGACGGGGTAGGACTCAGATCACACTGTGCCCCCTGAGCCATTCTTCATGGGGCCTCCAGGAAAATAACCTTCAAAGGGAATAGTCCTTGAAAAAGGCATTTACATTCTCAGATCCCCTCTTACTGGAAACACATACGAGTACCTACATTCACACAATTAAAACAGCGAACATTAGGTTGGCAACTAAACTCTGATAATTATAGAACAATAATATCTATGAGTTTTAATATAACTAAAACGTTAGGTAATGTGCCAGATAACTGACATGATTAGTTTATTTAATACTTTCAACAGCCCTTTAAAACAGGCACTTTATCCTCATATTAATGATGAGGAAACAGAGAGGCTAAGTAGCTGCCTGAGGTCACAGAGAAGTGAAGGAAAAAGCTGGGAGGCACTCAGGTGAGCCAACTCTAGAACCTTTGCAGCTGGCATGGTTCCAGGCTGGCTTGTGGCCTGGTCTACACAAGAAGGGCACCAATGTAGCGATAGGTATGTTAAGTCAACCCCATCATACAAACTTTCCTCAAAAGGCTTCTTAAGAACAGGAACTGCAGGGGCGCCTGGGTGGCTCAGTCGGTTAAGCGTCCGACTTCAACTCAGGTCACGATCTCATAGTCCGTGAGTTCGAGCCCCGTGTCGGGCTCTGGGCTGACAGCTCAGAGCCTGGAGCCTGCTTCCGATTCTGTGTCTCCCTCTCTCTCTGCCCCTCCCCCATTCATGCTCTGTCTCTCTCTGTCTCAAAAATAAATAAACGTTAAAAAAAAAAATTTAAAAAAAAGAACAGGAACTGCATAAGGGAAATTAAAATATTCAATAAAACATAGCCACACTATATACAAATTATGTGTAATTCAGCAAAAATTATTTTGGGTGACAGAAATATACTGTGCATGAGCACTAATAGGTCCAAGAGAGAAAGGATGAGAAAAAAGTGGGAGCAGAGCTGGGTTCCAGGGAATGTGAATCAAACATTTTGAACAAAGGGAGGAAGCAAAGACCATCCCAACTCCCTTGAGGTGTACCCCAGGAGGGAAGGGAATTCACCCTCAAGCAGTCAAGAGTCAAAGGCCCTGGGTCCCACACCATTGCCCTGGTATGCTTCCCGCCACAGAGCCCACCACTAAAAATGTCAGCTCCTGACTCAAGAGATTTTTCCCAGGTTGCTTAGGACACCCTAAAATAGAGAAGACCCCCTAAAATAGAGAGGAATCCCTAGGAAATGACAGGACACTGTGCAAGCAGCTCACTACAAAGAGAGGCTGATAAGAGAATTAGAAAATGCTGTGGAGAGACTGAGCCAGGCTTCCCCCCAACAAGACCTGCACTCCTTAAGGAATTGACAGCCTCAGCCCAAACATGCACTGTTGTTGACATGAGGCCATCCTTGAAGGACTTCCAGAACCCCACCTCAGTGAGTACTCTGGCTGTAGAGCGATTCACAGCTCGGGATACTTTAGGATACTATTGTCATTATCTCCTGAATACTCTCCTCCAAGCTATATGTGGGCTGGAAAAAAACAAATCCTATGCTGGTGAGTCTGCACAATCCTCCTCTCTCCACCTATTTCAGGCCTCCTGACTAATCCTATCAAACCTGGGGGAGAACAGCGTGGCAAAGACAGAGTCCTAGCAAAGCCAGATCAGTGATGTCCACGATCAGGATGAAGGATAAGAAAATGGTAAACTACCAAGAGGCAAGCAAGAGGTCACCAGAAAACCATGATTCCAAGTGTGAAGATTCTTAAAAGGAAAGATAGGCTGGGGGGGGGGGGGAGGGGGAGGGTGGCAATGAAAGCAGAACAAAATGAAAGGACACCCCCTACACACCCCCAGTCACCTCAGACAACAGGGTACACCCACAGGATGGAATACTAACCAGCGTAAAAAGAAATGAAGACATTCCTTATGTGCCAGTACAATTTCCAAAAGGTATTATCAAGTGAGAAAAGTTAAGTTCCAGGAAAGTATATATGCCATCATTTACAGGGGGAAATGGAAAAATATTTACATGCAAGTATTTGCTTGGATGTACACAGACTATGTCTGGAAAGTTACAGATAAAATAGTATCACTGATTGCCTCTAGGTAAGTAAAACTCAGCAGTGACAGGCAGGGGTAGGAATGAAATTCATCTTTGTATATCCTTTTATGCCTTTTGTATATATTATCTATTCAAAAAATTTTAGCTTAATTTAATTCAAAAATATTTCAAGACCTGTTTCACTCTATGAGGTACTCCAAATGAGACCTTTCTCATGTGGCCTTCCTTACCTACACATTTCCCGTATTCTTTCCCACACCATCAACTAGCTACACTGGGCTACCAATAGTTACCAACACTGTGAGAATCACTGCCCTTCTCAGGATGCTCCCCCTGCCTAGAATGCATGATCAACAGGTAATTATTGAGTACTTCTACATGTCCAGCATTCTGCAAAGCACTGAGAATACAGTGAGGAATGGAAGAATCTAGCAAGCAAGGGTCTGCTTCTGCAGCACCTCTTGGGAGACATTCCATGATCTTTCTGAGAAGAACAAGTTACTCCCTCATCTGTCATTACACAGCAATTTGGAAACACTTGGATTAGAATCATTACCTCATATTCCAGGCGGTTGCTGCATGTCTACACCCTGCATTAGATTATGAACCACTTGAGGGCAGATGCCATGTCTTCTTTGTACTTATAACCCAATGACTAGTTCGGTGCCCTACATGAGGTAGGCCCTCAAAAAATGCTTGTGAATGAAATGATGACCTCAGGATACTGAGATTCTTCTTTTGAACTTCCCTCAATTACACAGAACTATATTTATCCTTCCAGAACATGGCTCCACCTGGGGTTTATGGGGGAGGCAGGAGAGTCCTTCATGAGGTCTAGCTCTTCTTTGTGCTCTTCCCACCTGCCTCAATAGCCACAAGCAGGTGTCTGATACTTAGCTATAGAGACATCCTCCCAAAGTACTCACCTTCCAGTCTTTCCAACCATTTCTGGTAAGAATGTCTCCTTCCATGTCTCAAGTGATGCAGCAGTGAATAAAAAGATTGAATGTGTTGAGTATTTTACCAACTTATAAACTCTCCTTGCCCTAACTGGCTCACTTTCACCTCTAAGAGCAGAGCATCACCTAGCAAATCAATTGTAGTGAACACAGAGGGCAAGAACACCAGAGACAAATTGCAAAATGTGTGTGGGGTCAGCCTGACCATCATCCTGCCCAGACTAAGACAGTCCTGACCAGGGTTATTTTTTAACAGACACTGCAGCCAATAGTCCTGATGGGTGTGCAGGACTATTGGCTTCAGCTGTGGAATACAGTAAAGTATTTCACCTGGAATACCAACTTCAAAATCACTCTTCCTTAAGTGGTAACAAATACCTCCTTCTGGAAACCACTCAACAAAAACTGCAACTCCTCTTCAGCCCTACAATTATGGTTACACATCTCAAAGGGCATTTCCCATGACCAACCATGACTGGCCCACATCAGCATCAGAGAGACCTTACAGAAACAGAATGGATATTACTTTTCCAGCTCATCGAGCAGGAAGACTACAGAATTGCTAATGGGACAACCGTCTGAAATTATATAAATTATTATTTGTCACTGATCTCTGCCTTTGGAGTTTGGTCACTTTCACCCCTTACTAAATCTTGGCTTCACTGTGCAAGTCAACATGACTAAGAAACACCTGTGCCACTCTGTCTGGTCACAATGGGAAGAGAAAAAGTTCTCAGTGGGGACAGGGTTCACTATTCCAGGATTCAGTCTTTTAAACATCTAAGTAAAGGGGCACCTGGGTGGCTCAGTCGATTAAGCATCCGACTCTTGATTTTTGACTCAGGTCAGAATCTCATGGTTTGTGAGTTCCAGCCATGCACGCTGCATTGATTGTGGAGAGCCTGCTTAAGATTCTCTGTCTCCTTCTCTCTGCCCCTCCCCCACTCACAATCTCTATCTCTCTGTCTGTCTCTCTCACACACACAGTCTCATACATATTTCTGCTAAAATACATATTTTCTATCTTGTGCTTACATTGCTATTTTATTCCCAAATTCAGCTTTTAACATCTACCACTATTCAAATGACCTCTATTAAAGCTTCACACCATTTCATTCCGGCATATACAATCTTCATGCATCTTGAATCTTACATACATGTTTGCCATCTATTCACAGTGTTGTTCAAGTCACTGTTTAAAATGGTGACCTCCACACAATCAAGGAAATAGCACCTCAGGATGCTAGCTAACCACACTGCAAACTGTTAGCAACCCATGAATCATCAAGATTCAGAAACCCATCCATTGTCAGCACAGATGCTGACAAGGATTGCTGTTCTTGAGCAAATATATATCAAGGATCTGTTAGGTCAATATGGAAGACACAAGACGGTTCAAGGGATGATAGATGTACACGAAGAAACAGCCTCCTCTGAAATTTCTTTTACACAGGACTAATGTCAACCTAAATCTGGAAGTTGCTAACACAAGGGGAAATGAATACTTGAAAACGCTGGGAAATAAACAGTAGAGAAAGAAAGGTGGATATACAGTGAATCAGAATATGATTATGAATAAATCAGACCATCTCATGAAAGATGGCTCCTCCTGAGCATGGCTCTTTAGCTGCTTGCTAAAGTCACTCTCTTCACCTTCGGCATCCTGCCATCAACTTTGGTCCATATCTTACTCACATCTTTGGTAAACTAGGTAAGAGGGAATCCATCCAACTATTCCTACTCAGTATAAACCAAGGTAGAAATCTAGAAATGTGCTCTAAGGCATAACATCAATACATGCTTTGATTATTTTTGTTACTCTGTTGTCATTAGAGCCTGTATGGAGAGGAAATTGGGGACAGAGATGTGCCTTCTCTGAGATAGCTCTACACTCACTTTGCATTGCTGCATTATACAGCCCTAAGACATGGCAGGCCAAAAGAGATTCAGCATTGTCGATTTTCAGAGAGTTTTATGTAAATATCATATAGTTCTTACTGTGGAACAGATGAGTCATACTGCCTCCTGCGCTATTGAATCTAAAGATGTAGGAAATTCTGTGTCCTTCTACTCCTTTTGGCTATATGATAATTTAGACAAGTCTTCATTGAGGTAGATCTAAGGAGAGGTGATCTAAGGAGACCAATTCCATGATTCTCTATTATCTAGATAAGCAATGACTAAATTCTAATCCAATGATTCATCTAATTCTAATTTAGTGATTACATTTATTCAGGTAATATGTATTGAGTTCTAGCATTAAATAAGTACTTTGATACATGCTAGAGACACAAAGATGAAAAAGCTGTGGAGATAGAGAAAAAAATAAAGTTCCTTCAAAATGATAACTCATAACATGAGATAATCCCATAAATGGCAACTACAATTTAGTATATTACCTCCTATATGTAGAACAATATGCTAAGCATGCAAAGGAAACAATGTAAACAATGTGCTAAGGAATAATGAAGAAGACTCTACATAGATAAAAATATTCATTTGTTCATACAACAGATATTAATAAGTGCCTACCTGTTATAAGCCAGGCTCTATTCTAGCTTCTGAGTTTATAGTAGAGAACGAGACAGACAAAATCACTCTCTCAGACAGCTTATACATTTTGTAGGGGGAGACAGACACTAAACAAATTTCAAACGGTAATAAATACTATAGTAAAATAAAGGTGTCAGGGTGTCTAAGTAGGAAGGAAAGTTACTTGTATTAGGCATCATCTGAGCAGAGAACAGAATTACAAACAGAAGTCAGCAATGCAGGGGCACCTGGGTGGCTTAGTCAGTTGAGTGTCCAACTTCGGCTCAGGTCATGATCTCACAGCTCGTGAGTTTGAGCCCTGCTTCAGGCTCTATGCTGACAGCTCGGAGCCTGGAGCCTGCTTCACATTCTGTGTCTCCCTCTCTCTGTGCCTCCCCTGCTCATGCACTCTCTCTCTCTCTTTCTGTCTCTCTCTCTAAGATAAATAAACATTAAAAAATTAAAAAAAAAAGAAGTCAGCAATGCAGAAAACAAAGAACCAACAATCAAATCAAAGGGCAAGGTCCTTGGGAGTATACAGGCTGAAAAATCTTTTGAGCTGAGAAGTGAGTATGTCTAAAGCATGATCAACAAGGGGGATAAAGGTACAAAATACAATCAAAAAGGTTGATGAGGATCAAATCACAAAGAGAATAATAGCAAGGAGTTTGTCTACTATTCTAAGTACAATGGAAAGTTCTTGGAGAGTTTTAAGCAAGAAAGTAACACTCTTGATTTGCACATTTAAAATTTCTTTTAAGCTGATTTAAAAGGCTGATTGCTATGTGGACACAGATTGTGAGACAAAGCAAGAGGAAAGAGGGAGACTAATTGCAATAGTCTTGACACTCAGGGTCTCATGAAAGTCAGGAGACTTTGTGGGGAGTCTGATTCTGTGGACCATCAAGATCAAGTATAAGAGGAAGACAAAGATCTTTCCATAAACACACAGGACACAGCTCTAGAGACTCAGCCCGGACACAGATGATCATCATCTGGGTACAGGGCAAGCAGACATCAAAGATTCAGTTTTGTGTATCCCATCAGGTCAGGGAGAGTGAAGGACAAGCAGAAGATTCAGGGACAGCATCAGCACTAACTCATGGATGGTCCAGATACAGACATTTGAAATATGTGTCCAGCACAGAGGAAGACAAGGAAATAGGACCATACAGTCTGAATTGCAATGGGGTCAGAGAGCCACTCATGGACAGTCAGGATTCAACCCAACAAGAAGGCAAGCCTCCCACTAGGAGCAGGCAGGAAAATATAATAGATATTCAGGATCTCATCATGACCAGACACCCACTAATGGAGTTTGGGTCTACCCATGAGGAATTTAGGTCTGGCACAACAGAAGACGTGTGTCAAGCCACCAACAATCAGAAAATAGATCCAGACATGCAAGTCAGCTTACAGACAAATTTCATCTACACAGCCTTATCCTAGTAAAAATAGATAGTGTAGATATAGTTATTGTCAGTTTAAAGGTAGTGACAAAGACTCAAATAGAGAGTCAATATCAACCTATGGACAGTATGAGGAGGGCCATGGACAACTGGAACTCAATAAGATAAGCCAAAAAGGACCCATCCATGAATATTCTGAAGACAATGCAAGAAATTCAGGGTCTAGTCATAAATGGACAACGTCAACCCATAAGTAGTCGGAATCCAGGAAGTTCTCTAGAGGAACAAATCAGTCATAATTATAATCAGGCAAGAAACAGCACATTTAGAAGCCAAACAAGTCAAACCCAAGATTAATTTCGGCCTAATAATATATACACAGTAGTGTAAATAAAAGCAAGGATTGGTTTATAGCTACAAACACATCAACTACAAAAGCACAGGATAGGACTATGGATAATATGAAAACAACAGAACTTAGCCTTGATTCCAGTCCACTGAAATCTGGGAATAGAAGTACAAACAAGCTTAGTCTTGAACAGTCAGGGTATACCTCTGATCATTCAAGGTCTGGAGCAAAGATTTAACTTTGGATACTCAAGGATAAGCTATAAATTTAATTTGACACTAATGGTCAGTGTAGATCTAACATAGGTGGAAGACCACCAACTACTTAGAGCCAGTCCCCTGAATGACACATAATCCTGTCATTTTTTTAATCTACATCTACTTCCCCTCATGGTCCATCATACATTTCCACTAGAAAACAAGCACCCAGCAATGGACATTCTAGTGACTGTGAAATTCAGTCAGGATATTCAAATAGAAAGCACTTATCAACTAGTGGACAGATGACTTCTGGCCATAAAGGACCAGGACTCAACTCGATGACACTGGAAGATAGAAACATAGTAATACCCACTTAAGTGAGCTATATCCACAATCAGCTCAATTCTAGTAAATAGAAAGCAGCATCATGATGTCCAGTTCTCCAGGTGATCTTGGTATGAACAGAGGGCAATCAAGTTCACAAAAGCAGAGCTCGGGTCTCCAGTTCTTACCTATCTGGTAACAGCAAAGGCCCAAAAAGAATAGGAGAGTAGAACTATTACTAGTCATTTAGTACCAAAACCAAGGGGCTTAATGTAAGGCATAGACAGGAATCTTACCATAGTCAGCTGAGGGACAGTGGAAGGTACAGACAGGATGAGGATATTTATCAAAATGGCAGCTCTGAGACAACAGGTAACAATGAAAGCAAGCAAAAAAACAAGGTGTTACTATATTTTGTACCAACACTCTACCCTATAAATAGAACAAAGGGAACATTATCTTAAGTAAGACACCAGCAGAAGAGGAACTAAGCAAAGACATGAAAAGAAAAATATAAAGTACAGGAATTTATTGTAAAAACTCCTTTTTGAGGACAGAGTTATGTCTCTCCCCTTTTCTTTAAAAATGTAAATTATTTGGGGCACCCGGGTGGCTCAGTCAGTTAAGTGGCCAACTCTTGATTTAGGCTCAGGTAATGATCTCGTGGGTTTGTGAATTCAAGCCCCGTATTAGGATCCACACTGGCAGTGTGGAGCCTGCTTGGGAGTGTCTCTCTCTCTCTCTCTCTCTCTCTCTCTCTCTCTCTCCCCCTCTCCCTCTCCCTCTCCCTCTCCCTCTCCCTGCCTCTCTCTCTCTGCTTCTCTCTCTCTCTCTCTCAATAAATAAACTTTAAAAAATCCTTTAAAAATGTAAATCTACTTTAATCCTTCTTAATATTAACCTTCTTTTGAAGGATAATGTGTATGTCTTCTTCAGCATGTTAGCAGTATAAGTTTAAATTTTAATAATATTATAAAAAATTTTGTTACGTGGAGTTCATTAGAGTGTTAAGTGTGAGAGTTCAAGTTCTAACATTTCTGCAAATTTCTATATTCTACATGATCCTTTAAGGAGATGTATTAGGTGTTACAGCATCATCACATCACTGTGACTGCAATTCCTTTGAGTTTACAGATCGAACTTCCAAGCTTCTGGTTTCAGACTATGCAAATGCAAAAAAAATAGCCAATAAAAATTTATGAACAATATGTCTTGCCTCTTTCATGCTCCACTACTCTACTTAATAAGTGGGAAGGCTGGAAACTGACCCAAACATGCAGAGAAATTAATGATGGAGCTCTGGAGAGCAAAAACATTTAAGCACTGGCCAAGGAAGAGGAGCCCTCAAGAAAGACTGAAAGAGGTGCAATAATCAGATTGTAAAGTGTTGACAAGTAAATGAAAGGTGAGGGACAGGGAGCGCTATGGAGTTAGGCTATGAAGAGGTAGAAAGATCTGATGGGAATAAATTAGATGAGAAATCATCATCACTCCCCTCATCTCAAGCCTCCTCTTTCTCCTTGATTGCTTTTCCTAGTGCATACACCACCATACACACAGTCATCCAAGCCAGACCCCTGATTACGTCCATTCCCTTGCCTCTCACCTGATTGATCTTCCTTGTTCTACCTCAGCTCCCCACGGTCAAGCATCATCACAGCAGTGAGTCAGGTCATGTCTCTCCTCTGCTCAAACCCCTGCATAATAAATAAGCCAACCATACAGTATGTTAGGAGCATGTGCCAAACGGAGTGGTCAAGGCAGGCCTTATTAGAAGGCAACACTTGAGCAAGCACTTGAAGGAAATAAAGGATAAAACCAAGTGGATATTCGGGGTGAAAGCATTCCTAATGGCAATCCTAAGGAAAGAGAATGCCTGGGAGGTTTTAGAGAATAGCAAGGAAGCAGTATGGCTTCATCAGAGTCCACGAGGAAAGAGCGCTGGAGGAAAGTCAGAGAAGAAAAAGGGGCCTGATCAGTGTCATACTCATCACATTCACACTAAAGTATGCCTCCCTCTTGAAAAAGAGAGAGGGACAGAGAGAGAAACCAGGAAATAGGTGATGAATGCAAGCATGCAAAGCACTGTGCTTGGCATAAAGGGGACCGTAATTTTCTTTCTTCTGCCAAAATGTGGAGGCATAAAGAACAGACTGATGGTTACCAGAAGGGAGGTGGACGGGGAGACAGGGGAAATAGGTGATGAGGATCAAGAGTGCACCTGTCATGAAGAGCAGAGGGTGTTGTACAGAAGTGTTGAATCACTATATTGTACGCCTGAAACTAATATAACACTGTTCACTAACTTGAATTTGAGTAAAAATTTTAAAAAATATATCCTTCCCTCTCCCTCTGTCTGTCTCTCACACTCACTCACACACTCTCTCTCTCTCTCTCTCTCTCTCTCTCTCTCTCACTCACACACACACACACACACACACACACACACACGCATGCACACACAGGCAAAGGCTCTGGATCTGACTCCCAACACCCAAGGGCTCTCTATCTATGTCTTGGCTCTTCCCTTCCCATACCTGAAGCTCAGATGTACCCCCATCCCCAATGTCCCCCATGCTAGCAGGTGTTTTGTGTCACCTACATGTAACACTTGGAGGGTCCCCAAGGAGCACTTTCCATCACTCTCCCCCATCTGCCTACTATGATCAACCAAGCCTGCATGCAGAAAGCCTCAGGTAGGCAGCAACAAGGGATACAGGCTATGAATGGTCATGCCAATAAAAGCATCAGACAGAAAGTTAAGGAGATGAACACACACTAGAGAAAGGTATTGACAGAATAAATAAGGGGGTGCAAGTAAGAATGAGCTCTTGATTCCCAGCATCTGGAGCATCTTCTGGAACTTGGAGGAGAAAAGGGAAAATACCAACAGGAGAGAGAAACAGCTGAAAAGGAAGACCAATACTCAAGCAGGCTATGTTCCAGGGCCTGGGGCTGGAGCTGTAAGATGGATCACTGTGCCGGCCCCACTCCCTAGAGAATAGATGCTAAGCTATAAGATTATATCACATTTATTTTTGACTTTTTGAGATAAGAGGGAAATGACTCTTGTACCTAGAAAGAACACCTATTGACAAGTATTAATTTATAGCCAACTTCTTTTGACTCCCCTTAACCCAAAGTCATGAGCATCAGTATTCTCTGCTTGTTATGTCCCTGGTTTTTGCATAGTCTCCTCCTTCATAAACACTAAGCTATTAAGAATCACCAGGAATTGCATAGGGGATGTGATGGGAGAGGAAAGAAAGGGCAGGCAGGAAAAGACCTTCTGCAGAACTTTCCTAAGACCCAGCAGATGGTGCTATAAGAACACTGCCTTAGGGACAAGGGCAGCGCAAGTGCACTGGGATGGGAAGAGAACTCCACCTGCTGATCTTCACCAGTTTTATCTGTTTGTTGGTGGGTTGGTTGTTGTGGGTTTGTTTGTTTGTTGGTTGGTTGGTTGGTTGGTTTGTTTTAGGTCAAACACTCCGTTCCTCAGGAGATGCCTCCAAACCCTTCCTTTTCTAAGACACAAATAGTCCCCTACTCCCTGGCTATTCCTAGGAAGAAGCAGATTTGAGTTTGAATCCTGTCTTCTCCACTTAATAGCTAAGTGACTTAAAACAAGTTATATATTTTCTCTGAGCCTGTTTTATCATCTGCAAAATGGAGGTAATAATACCTACATCATATACTTGTTGTGGGGATTAATAAAATGATGAGTGTAAGTATGCAAAGCACTGTGCTTGGTATAAAGGGGACCATAATTCTCTTTCTTCTGCCAAAATGTGGAGGTACTGAAAAACCTAAAACGTGACACATACCATAAGAAACCTCTTCTCCTGAACCCTGTCATCTCCAAAGGGAAAACCATGAACCAAATTCATGAGGGGAAATCTTCATGCCCACCCTTTCACTGTGGAGCACATGCTCTGGTAAAATCATGACTCTCTGTGTGGGAAAGGATGTTTGTGATAACCTAGTCCAACTCTTACATTAGTAATGCTCAAAAGGGAGCAAAGAGGCCAAAATGCACATTCAATATGCCTCTTGTTTTCATCACACGAACCAGGAAATAAAGCTCAACATAACTCTGGTTGGTGATGTCGGAGGGTATTCAGAAAATATAGCCCCAAAAGGACTAAAACTGCTTATATGATACATGACAATTCCTTTAATGCCCCTAGCAATGAATTAAGTTACATTGCAAAAAGCTCATTGCACTTTTAGTCAATGCAGATGTTAAAAATTTCTTCCTTACATCAACTCAAAAGGTACCTCCCTTTTATTAGCACCCAGCGGTACCCTGTTCTGGTCCCTTTCCCTACCACCACACACGCTGACATTCACAAACAGACATGCACACTTTTCTCACTCAAGGGAACTCGTGGTTCTGATGTCCCACCCTTCCCAGCCCTCTTCTTCACTCTGAGACTCCTCTCCTGGGGAATCTTCCTGACAAACAAATATAAACGAGGGTCAGGAATGCCATAGGCAGTGTGTCACCAACTTTTTGTATGGGCCACAAGCTAAAAACGTTTTCTACATTTTTAAGTGGCTGGAAAAAATTGTGACCTGTGAAATTATGAAATTTAAATCGTCAATAAGTCAGTGTCAATAAATAAGTTTTACTAAACACAGGCATGCTCATTCATTTAAATATCATCTGTGGATGCTTTCATACTATCAGAGCACAGCTGGGTAGCTGCAAAAGACTGTCTGGCCCACACAGCCTAAAATATATACTATCTGGCCCTTTACAGGAAAAGTTTGCTGACCCCTCATTTAGGAGAACACTGGCACTGAGAGCATGATTCACCTCTCCACCAGACTAATCCACCTGGATTAGTCTCCACCAGCAACCCCCTCGTCCCTCTGTGGCAAACACTGGCTCCTGCAGAAAATTAGTCTTCACTCAGCAAACTCCACCTCCCCTGCACCCCCACAGTCTTAGTCACACCTGCAAAAGGCTCACTCCTCTGATGGAATCATGACAACGTGGCCCAAATCAGGCATCCAGAAGAAACACGGCCACAGCATGGATCCTGACCGTGCAGCCCTCTGGGTAGCTCCTAGAAGAAAACACAGAGCATCATAATGGTTGAATTTGGAATCACGTAATTTATCATTTACCAACAGTTGCTACCACTCCTTCCCAAATCCTGATGATTGTATTGCACAAGTTTTAAGTCCATGTGACTTCACCCAGCTTCAGTGACATCCATGTTATACGCATAGTTCAGAAAGGATGAAATGCAGAGTAAGGTCGCAGGGATAAGCAGAAAGCATGTGTTGATTCCCAATCCTAGGACTCAGTTTGAATTTTTTTTAATGTTTATTTATTTTTGAGACAATATGAGAGACAGAGTGCAAACAGCAGAGGGGCAGACAGAGGGAGACATAGAATCTGAAGTGGGGTCCAGGCTCTGAGCTGTCAGCCCAGAGCTGGATGTGGGGCTCGAACTCATGAACCGTGAGATCATGACCTGCGCCGAAGTCAGACGCCCAACCGACTGAGCCACTCAGGCGCCCTAGGACTCAGTTTATATTTAGGTGAAATCATGTCCTCTGAGGTGAAGATAGCAAGAGAGAGGGCAGCCCCCAATCCTGTGAAAAAGTGGAAGTTGATCAATGCAGAGCACTACAGTCATGACCCTCACTCCTCTTTCAATTCAATTCGACAAACATTTATTGGGGACTTCTTTGTGCCAAGAAATGTGCTGAGTCTCCAGGTGACACAGGTGATAATAATGCCCATCCTCTGATCTCAAGGAGCTCATAGTCTAGAAGTGATATAAACACATACATCAGGGTATGTGTCTGTGTGTGTACACACACATGCATACATCAGAAAGAACATACACCAAATAATTAACAGTAGCTATTTCTGAGATACCTTGCTAAAGAGCATGGATTTCTTCCTAAGGTTAACAGTAGTTAAACGAAAGCTATATTGAGAATGGCCACTAAGGTCTGGTAAATAGGGTTAGGTAAAGAGACAAGAAGGCCTGTGCAGTCATTATTGATTCAAGAGGAATGGTTATATCATGGGTAATAATATCCTGGATGATACTCTGGTTGGAAATCCATATAAGAAAATTCAGCTCAAAATGGGTGTTTGACTGGATGATCCTTAAGGTTCCTTTGAAATATCAGGTCCCATGATTGTTGGACATTCAGTCCAATTAAAGTCCACATAATTGGCTATCGATGCATTATGCTAGATACTTTGTTGAATACACAAAGGTCTTTCTGCATCGCCCAGAGACTCTGGCAGGTGGGGCTGATACTAGCCCAGATTTGGGAACTGCTAGTGCAATCACAGGTGAGCATGTAAGGAAGTAAGAGGGCAATCACCAGGAAGGTGGAGATGGAGGCGGAGGTGGAGCTGGGCTTATTTGTGGTGAATCAGGACATCTCAGGACAGCTCCTCCCTAAGATGGACCATTATCCCCTCTATAAAAAGGCCACTATCCCCAATTAGCAGCACCCTGTAAGCCATTCCAGTCTCCATCCGACTTGTTCCTCTGGTGAACTAGGTAAGTGAACAGGAGTACTTTGGGCCATAAATCCAGTATGTGCTCTAAGACAAAGAGGCACTGGACACCAGCCTTCTTTCTAATGTACATTGGGGACTTTGATATAATTTTAACTTTACTGAGAAGGAAAATGAAGAGATGACTGGGAATTATAGCACCTTCTTTCTTCAGGGTCATTTCCTTAAAGATCATGGGGCTTAATTATCCACTAGACAGGTTGCTCCCGGACTACTGAGATTTTTCTCTCTGCTATATAATCAGCAAAGCCTGAGGGTCGGTCCCTGTTTGGAGAATGAAAACAGAAGTGGGCCCAATAGCAGCTGCCCCCAGCTCTTTACCACCTAGGCCTGTGGTTGCTCACCTTGTCTACTTCCTCTGACCTACAAGTCTTGAGGGTCTATCTTAGTCACTGGTGTCCCTTGGGTGGAATCAGGCATGCCATGTGGATGAAGGACCTGTCCCTCCATAGTGGTGGCTGGCACCTAGAGAGGAATTGAGGAAGTAGGTGGATCGGCACGCCCAGGATTTCTATAGCTCCAGAGCAATGTTCATAAAATTATCCTTGGTAGAAGCAGGAAGCTCAAAACAGAAAGCCATTACTCCTACATTCATTCAGGAATGAAAATAAGAGATACAGATTCTGTTCCTAATTTCATCACTCTCTTGCTACATGGCTTGAACAAGTCTGTCAACTCTGGATTGGTTCTTGATTTCAACAGGATAAAATTAATCATGCCCAATTAATTCTGAACAAATACTACAAATGATTGTAACTATTTATGTATTTAAGCAACAAAAAGGAGTAATAAGAGGTAGGTCTCTCACCTTTTTTTTTTTTTCCTTTAGGTTAAATTTACAAAAAGATGCCTAAACTCCTACACGGCATTGTCACTGTCATTGATCTTTTCTACCAATATGCCACCCAGGATGGGGAATGTGACACATTGAATAAGGCAGAACTGAAAGAACTTTTGGAAAATGAGTTTCAACAAATTCTGAAGGTAAGAACCCAGTTCAGGACTGAAAACAGCTACAATTCTCTTCTTCACTCCTTCCCACCTTTTTGTCACATCTGTCAGATTCCTACAGGACTCTCTACTTGGTGATAGAGATTAGGGTTTGGTAAAGGCTTGAAATATGATCAAAAGTTGACCCACAATTGTTTCCATTAACAGGACCAAGGGAAGTGATCCTACTGAACAGATAAAATCCATAGGTTATATAATATCCTATCTATGTGATTCTTATGGAATAAAAAAAATTAGATAGTTCTCAGAAAAAGTAGATGAAATGCATCTTCTTCCCTTTGTCTTTCTTCATCCCAGAACATCCTGACTGACCTGACTGACTGCCTATTTTTGAGATTCTGACACTATAAGGCCTCAGAGTTCAGAAAGTTAGCATCTTCCTCCTAAATCATAAAACATGGTGACCAACATCTTAAAATGTCAGCTCTGAAAATAAATATTTGGGAGCTTAGATCTAGCTCCTGATCATCAATTCATTATATCCAACTGCCTACTAAATATTTCTTATTTGGATTCCTATGGGTGTCTTAAATTCAGTACGTCAGATATGAAACTCATCATTTTCCCTCTAAACTTTCTCCTCTTCTGCCCAAGGCAGAAATCTGGTTCCATTCATAACTCATTCTCTCAGCAAGCACCTCTACCCTCCATATAATTCATCAATAGTCTCTCAAAACTGCCCATTTCTCTCCATCACTATTGCTAGTCCTTTGGCTCAGGCCACCTTCTACTCCCAATCTCAACCTTAAGTGCAAATCTAAACATTTTACGGCACAATTCAAAATCCTTCAGCTTTTAAAATAAATAAAGTCTAAAGTTCCTTCACATAACTTAAAAGGCATGATCTTATCCCTGTTTGTTTCTCTAGCAGTATCTCTTGACTATTGAGACTCAAAATTTAACAATCCATAATTTCTTCCTTGTATGAGCCATGTGTCCTCTAACCTCCAGCTCTGTTGTTCCCTCTGCCTGGAAAACTCGTGTCCCCTCTCCTTTCTTTCCTACCCCTTCATTTGTCCAAGCCCAACTAATACTTCAAAAGACATTACTTCCTCTCATTAACCTTCCTTAAACCCCCACTGGTTCCCCTCTGGTGTACTCTCTAAAACATTATCACAATACACTGTAATTTTAAGTTTGTGTGTCTGAGCCACTAAACTTTAATTTCCATTTTGGCAGAAAACAAACTTTTTCACTGCTTCATCCCCTGCAGCTAACTCAATGCTAAGCAGATAGTAGGTGCAAAAAAATCTTTGTTTTGAATGAGTTAATGAATAACTGGACAAATAAAGAAAAGTCATATATAATTATGTTAATCATTCATATTTAACCTATTGCTCACAAAATATAATCAATTTCCTTGTTCACTAACATCTTTCAGTTGCATCCTCTTCTAGCAAATTCTCACTTCATTGCTTATTATGTATTCCTTCCTTCCTTCCTTCCTTCCTTCCTTTCTTTCTTTCTTTCTTTTGGCTCAGGATAGAACACTCCAGCCTAAAGGACTAGGTGGTTGAGCTCCACCTAAGTAAGCCAAGCGTTCACATTTCTACAGTCTTCTTTCAAATGGATTACTGGGTGTGTGTTGTCCACAGTGACATAGCTGTCCCTTGTACCTTGCTCCTATACAGAATCCAGATGATCCAGACACTGTGGATATCATCATGCAAAATCTGGATCAAGATCATGACAAGAAAGTAGATTTTACTGAGTATCTTCTGATGATATTCAAATTGGCTCAGGCTTGTAATAAAATCATCGGCCAAGATTACTGCCAAGCTTCAGGGTCAAAGCAGACAGACCACAGTCACCAGTACCAAGAGGAACAGAATGAAACAGAAGAGGAGGACAGAAGGCAAGGTCATTCAGGGTCAAGTACAGAAGAGAATAATTCCTATTCTGGGGGCTCCAGAAGAAGGATTAAACACAGGCCTGGGTCCAGCTCCAGAAGAATGGGTCATCAAGGAGGCTTATCTAGTTCAGAGCACAGGCAAAGCTCTGGGGAAAGGAGAGAGTCAAGTTCAGGCCACTTCAAGGATAGTAAGAAAAACAAGCATGGCTCTCATCAGCAAGAGAGATCTGAGAGTCATTCTTCTGGTCAGAGGCAACACAGATCCAATTCAAGTGGTCAATCGGGACTTGGTAGACAACAGAAACAGGGTTCTGAATCAAGAGAGTCTTCAAGTTATGAGGGATATGGGTTTGAATCAGGCCAGTCCATAAGCAATGGCAAAACTCATTCAAGCTCCTATGAGTCCTCTACTCAGAGAAAACATAGCAGCAGCTCTAGTTATCAGTCAGGAGGGTATGGAAGACAAAAGCATGGGTCTGGCTCGGTTCAGTCCTCTGCCTCTGGTCACCATGGGTCTGGCTCAGGACAGTCTTCTAACCACAGTCACGAAGAACATGGATCTGGACAGTCTTCTAGCTATGGACAATATGGTTCTGGCTCCAGTTATTCTTCTAGGCAAAAATACCATGAATCCAACTCAGGTGGTTATCCAGGGAGTTGTGGAAGACAAAATCAAGGGTCTTGGTCAGGCCATTCCTCTAATTATGGAAAATATGGATCTGGTTCTAATCAATCTTCTAGTCAGAAATACCATGAGTCTAGCTCAGGATCCAGTTTAGGTGAGTCATCAAGCTGTGGACAACATGCATCTGGATCAGGTCAGTCCTCTGGCTATGAACAACATAGATCTGGCTCAGGTCAGTCTTCTGGCTTTGGGCAACATGGGTCTGGCTTAGGTCAATCCTCTAGTTATGGACAAAATAGTTCTACTTCAGGACAGTTATCAAGCTGTGGACACTATGGATATGGCTCAGGTGAGTCTTCTAGCCATAGTCGACATAGGTCTGGTTCAGGAGAGTCTTCTAGCTATGAACGACATAGGTCTCGCCAAAGTCGATCTTCTAGCCACAGTAGACATGGGTCTGGGTCAAGAGAGTCTACTAGCTATGGACGACATAGGTCTGGCTCAAGTCGATCTTCTAGCCACAGCCAACACAGATCAGGCCAGTCTTCTGGCTATGGCCAACACAGATCTGGCTCAAGTCAGTCCTCTAGGTATGGCCATCATGGGTGTGGGTCAGGTCAATCTTCTGGCTTTGGGCAACATGAGTCTAGCTCAGGAGAATCTTTTGGCACTGAGCATGGATCTGGTTTAGGTCAGTCATCAAGCTCTGGACAGCATGAATCTGGATATGGTCAATCCTCTAGCTATGGACAACATGGTTCTGCTTCTGGACAGTCATCAAGCTGTGGTCAACCCGCATCTGGATCAGGTCAGTCTTCTGGCTTTGGGCAACATGGCTATGAATCAGGTCAATCTTCTAGCTATGGTCAACACAGGTCTGGATCAGGACAGTTTTATGGCCATGGTCAACATGGTTCTGGCTCAAGTCAATCTTCTAGCTATGGACAATATGGTTCTGCTTCAGGACAGTCATCAAGCTGTGGGCAACATGCATCTGGATCAGGACAGTCTTCTAGCCATGGCCAACACAGATCTGGCTCAAGTCAGTCCTCTAGATATGGTCATCATGAGTCCAGATCAGGGCAGTCTTCTGGCTTTGGGCACCATGGGTCCGGATCAGGTCAGTCTTCTAGCCACAGCCAACATGGGTTTGGATCAGGCCAGTCTTCTGGCTTTGGGCAACACAGGTCTGGATCAGGTCAATCTTCTAGCCTTGGTCATCATGAGTCTGGATCAGGACAGTCTTCTGGCTATGGTCAGTATGGTTCTGGATCAGGTCAATCCTCTAGCTATGGACAATATGGTTCTGCTTCTGGACAGTCATCAAGATGTGGTCAACATGCATCTGGAACAGGACAGTCTTCTGGCTATGGTCAACGCAGATCTAGCTCAAGTGAGTCCTCTAGATATGGCTATCATGGGTCTGGATCAGGCCAATCTTCTGGTTTGGGGCATCATGGGTCTAGATCAGGTCAGTCTTCTAGCTTTGGGCAACATGAATATAGCTCAGGAGAGTCTTCTGGCACTGAGCATGGATCTGGCTTAGGTCAGTCATCAAGCTCTGCACAGCATGAATCTGGATATGGTCAATCCTCTAGCTATGGACAACATGGTTTTGCTTCTGGACAGTCATCAAGCTGTGGTCAACACGCATCTGGATCAGGTCAGTCTTCTGGCTTTGGGCAACACGGGTCCAGAACTGGTCAGTCTTCTAGCTATGGCCAGCATGGGTCTGGATCAGGTCAGTCTTCTGG
>NW_026057585.1:330233-395562 GCF_023721935.1 Panthera uncia
GGACAGTTTTATGGCCATGGTCAACATGGTTCTGGCTCAAGTCAATCCTCTAGCTATGGACAATATGGTTCTGCTTCAGGACAGTCATCAAGCTGCGGGCAACATGCATCTGGATCAGGACAGTCTTCTAGCCATGGCCAACATAGATCTGGCTCAGGTCAGTCCTCTCAATATGGTTACCATGAGTCTGGGTCAGGGCAGTCTTCTGGCTTTGGGCAATATGGGTCTGGATCTAGTCAGTCGTCTAGCTATGGCCAGAATGGGTCTGGATCAGGTCAGTCTTTTGGCTCTGGACAACATTGGTCTGGATCAGGTCAATCTTCTAGCTGTAGACGACACAGATCTAGCTCAGGTCAATGTTCTAGTTCTGAACAATATGGGTCTGGCCCATGTCACTCATCTAGCTCTGAGCAGTGTGGTTCTAGATCTGGTCAGTGTTCTAGCTCTGAGCAATATAGGTATGGCTCATGTCACTCATCTACCTCTGGACAATGTGGTTCTAGATCTGGTCAGTGTTCTAGCTATGAGCAACAAGGGAGATATAGGTCAAGTTCAAGTGGAACTCATAATGAATACAACAGACCCCATATGGGCTCAATCCCTAATCAATCAAGAAGAAATAGCCAGGAATGGTCAGGGTGCGGCCAAAAAGAAAGAAGTAGGTGTTACAGCCTATCAGGTAGTGGGCCTGATGTATATGAGAGTATTCATGGACAATCAAGAACATGTATGCAACAAAGCCAAGGATGGAGCCAAGGTCCATGGGAATCTGGCTTCATCGAATCAAACTGTAATGAAGGGCAATCAGGAAGCAGTTACAGACAAGTAGAAAGCTCCTCGAATTGTAGCTCTGGACAACTGATACCCTCTTTTGGACAGTCTAGATCCAACACTACCAATACATTGTTAATTTGCAAGGAGGATAACAGACAAGGTGACTACTGTTATAAAAGAGGAGGAGATAACTGTGCAGGGGGAAGTACCGGCCCAAGTTCCCATAATTTCCACAGCAGCACACCACTCTATGAATATATCCAAGAGCAGCGTGCCAATTCTAAGGATAAATAATAAATAGAAGTGAAATTCATTCAAGTAGCCATTTAAGAAATACAGCACTGTTACAGATAAGCAATTCATTATAAAACTTCTTTTAAAAGTGGGTGTATCTGTTTCTTCTTCTAAACACGTAACTGTACTCTATTCCTTGTTATTAAGGTTCCCTCCTCAGAGAATGTAGGATATGTGAGCACTTTGTTAGGAAATACTGAGTTGAACAAATTATGTGTGGGACTACATTTGAAAGAATAATACAAAGCATATGAGGAGCACGGGGTTTAGTTGAGATATCATTTCAAGAGCTCATTAGTCATTTTAAGATGCCAAAGCCAAACTTTCACCCCTAAAGAACAAAGTATTAGAAATGCATTACCAGTTCTGGAGCCAAAGCCTCTCTTACAGAAACATGGATCATAATTTTTGGTGCTCCCCACATTGGATGGTGATGGAATGGAGAAGATCCTAAAAGGAAAAGCACAGCGTTGGTAGTTTCTTTGCCCATCAAAACCACCAAGACCCTATTCTTGGGTAAATCTTTAATCAATAAGCTAACAAATGGCATTAAAAAGTGGCACTAGGAGCTTCTCCCTCACCAGTGAATAAAAGCATTCTTTCTTAAAGAGCAGGGATGGATATTTTCATGATTAAAGGATACAAATGTGGACTCTAACTTGGTTTCAGCAATAAAGCTCTTGCCCCCTCCTCCTAAGGATTTGCTCCAGGTTAAAAAAGGAAGAGCAATAGCATGGAAATATACTGTCTCCAACCTACTTTTGTAGTTCATTGGTCTTTCTGTGTAGGAAAACATCATTTATGCCCAGATGGAAAGGAAGACTATCTGCCACTGCTATATTGCTCCTTGATTTGACTATAATATATTTGTTTCAAGTCTTTGGATTCAAATAACTGGATATCATTAAAATTGACAGCAAATTATGATGATCATATACTAAAGTCTGTCTCATCCCTGCTTTGTTTTACTTCTCACACACAGGTAGTCAAACTAGAAACTAACTCAAATAGCTATTTTCCAAGGTCCTGTCCTTCACAAACAACCCAGAATAGACAAAGAATTTTAAAATTTAATGATAAACAACTCGATTTAAGAATGAGCAAAAGATCTGAATGGACATTTCACAAAAAAAAAAAAAAAGATGTACAAATAGCCAATAAGCACATAAAAATATGTTCAATGTTATTAGTCAACAACATCTTAAAACATCACGAGGGATACCTGTTAAGCTGGTTAAGAATCCAACTCTTGATTTCAGCTCAGGTCATGATCTCACAGTTCATGAGATTGAGCCCTGAGTCAGGCTCCCTGACAACACAGCCTTCTTGGGATCCTCTCTCTCCTTCTCTCTCTGTCTTTCCCCTGCTCACATTCTCTCTCTCAAAATGAATGAGCAAATGAATGATGAGATGCTATTGCACACCCATTAGAATGGCCAAAATTAAAAATACTAGCAACACCAAGTGTAGATGTAACAAGTGAAAAAATAAAATGACACAGTCACTTTGGAAAATAGTGTGGCGATTTCTTACAAGGTTAAATATACCTGACTATATCACCCATCAACTCAGATCTTAGGTGGAATTAAAACGTATGTCCACATGAAGATTTTTACATGAATGTTCATAACAGCTTTAATAACAGCCCAAAACTTGAAACAACCCAAATGTCCACCAACGAATGAATAGATAAACAAACTGTGGTATTGTCATATAATGAAACATTATTTAGGAAGGAAAAAAGAATTAACAAACATGATATGGATTAACCTCAAAAACATTATATTGATCAAAAAAAGCTACACACAGGGGCACCTGGGTGGCTCAATCAGTTAAGCGTCCAAATCTTCGTTTTGGCGTTTTGGCTCAGGTCACAATATCATGGTTTGTGGGATCGAGCCCCACGATGGGCTTCACACTCACAGCAATGAGCCTGCTTGGGATTCCCTCTCTCCCTCTCTCTCTCTGCCCATTCCCTGCTTGCACTCTCTCAAAATAAATAAAAACTTTAAAAAGAAAAGCTAAACACAAAAGAGTACATACAATATGATTCCATTTATATGAAAGTTACTAAAGACAAATAGAAAAACAGAACGTAGGTCAGTGGTTAACTCAGAATGAGAGAACTTATGAACTTAATAACTGGCTAGAAAGAGGAACACAAGGGAGCCAAAAGTAATGGGAATTATTCTACACAGTGCATAAATTACATATGCACTTTATAATATGAAAACTACAGCTCAATAAAGTTGATTTTGTTTAAAGTCTCCACAAGGCTTTTTGTGAAACTTGACTAATTCTAAAATTTATATAGAAGAGCAAAGAATTAAAAATGTCCAGGACAATTTTTAAATAAGGAGAAGGAATGTCATCTTATCAGATATCAAAATATTACAAAGTTACATTATTCAGGACAGTGTGGAACTATTCTAAGAACAGACACATAGAACAGTGGAAGATCCAGAAACAGACCCATGCATACTTGACTTATATTAGTAATGATTCTGCATTTCGGTGGGAAAAGACAAACCATTCAACAAATAGTGCCAAGATCATTGGTTTTCCATGTGAAAAAAAATTATATCTCCATTTCATATGCCATACACAAAATCAGTTCCAAATAAAGACCTAAAGTGTGATAAGCCAAAAATTTTTAAACAATAAAGAAAATACAGGACAGTATTTTTATGACTTCAAAGTAGATTGAAGTCTTAAACAAGAAACACAGGAGGAAGAGTTAAGATGGAGGAGAAGTAAGGGGACCTTGGGTTTTTCTCATTCCTCAAACACAGCTGTATTGAGGTCAGATTACTTGGAACACACAGAAAATAGATTTGCGGAGCAGCAGAAGGATCTCCACAGTTGGAGGGAGACAGCTTGGCAGATGCAAAGTGCATAGACATGAATTGGGGAAGAGAAAATGCCGGAGCTGTAGAGGGGAGGAAACACTTTCTGTGGAGACACAAAAGGGAGAGAAGAGAGGGGTTGAGAAAGTGCAGCATCGAGTTAGCACAAGAGGAAAACCTCTCTGGACCACGGACCAGGGAGCTGGAAATACTGAGTGTCCCAATTCTTTTTTGCAAACAGATTTTGGAGCTCCAACCTGGAAGCTTTGGAAGTGTGCAATTTTCTCTGGAGTGGAGCCATGGCATGCACTCCTGGGGAGGAGGGAGCTAGCCCCAGAGTGCATAGTGTGGTGTAGCAATCTCTGGGATGCACAGGGAGAAAACAGTCCCCTCCCTCTTAGAAGAGGATTTATTGCCTCCCCAAGGACAAAAGACCCTGCAGGTGCCAGCCAAAGGCCTTTCATCAGCAGGACAGAGAGACTCTACTCCAGAGGAGGGGAGTGGATCCATGCCATGCCGGTCACTTATCACTTTGGATTTTGAATCCCAGCTGCGCACCAAGTGCCGGGTCCTTAAGATTTTAGGTTTTGAATCCCACACACGCACCAAAGAAAAAATGTAAGAGAAATGCAAGACAGTTTTGGCACAGGGCGAGGTGACTTCCCCCACTAATCCTCGAGGGCTGCCTGAACAGCAGGGGTTGAGGTCCCCAGCTGATGACTAGAGATTGGGGTGGAGCCATTTCTCCCCAACACCAACACAGTGGGATCAACACAGCAGCCCCCAGTAAAGTAGGACCCACTTACACCAAACCCTGCCCCACCATGCCTGGCAACTGTTTATTTATTGGGGCAAGACTGACACTGAGCCAGCACAGCCACCACCACCCCCAGGCACCAACAGAAAACTTTTTTCTTTTTTTTCTTTTTTTCATTTTTACCATTTTCTTTTTTTCTTTTGGAATCAGGTTCATAGTCTCTAATTAGGTTTTTGTCATTTCCTTCTTTTTTTTTTTTTCTTTTTGAATCAGGCTTTTTTATCCTTTTCTTTTTTCCTTCTGCTTTTTTTTCCTCTTTTTTTTTTCTTTATTTTTCCTTGGAATCAGCCTTATGGTTTTTTGATTCCCTGTTGGATTTTTTTCTGTTCCTGTTCCTAATGGAATCAAACTACTCCCTCTTTCTTTTCCCAGGATTACTTCAACAAACAAATCAAAGCACACCTACTTAAAGTCCCAAACATTTCACCACTGCAAATAAGGAGGAGCTCTGCAGAGGACTGACCAGTGGGAAAGAGCAGCCAGAATATAACAGCAGAGCACACACAGCATACACCAGAAACACTTCCTGGAGTGTTGGCCCTAGACAGTGTATGACCCCTTTCTAACATAGTAGTACTCTCAGGTGAAGGACACATAACAAGCTTTTAAAACATGCAAAGACAAAAACAAAAACAAAAACAAAAAAAAAAAACAGAAAACAAACAAACAAAAAAAAACATAGCCAAATGACAAGACAGAGGAATTCTCCCCAAAAGAGAGGTCAAGAAGAAATCACAGCCAGGGACTTGCTCAAACAGATATATATCTGAACAAGAATTTAGAACAGCAGTCATGAGACTACTAGCTGGGTTTGAAAAAAAGCATAGAAGACACCAGACAAACCCTAGCTGCAGAGATCATAGACCTATAGTCAGGATGAATTTTAAAAATTCTATAACTGGGGCGCCTGGGTGGCTCAGTCGGTTAAGCGGCCGACTTCAGCTCAGGTCATGATCTCGCGGTCCGCGAGTTCGAGCCCCGCGTCAGGCTCTGGGCTGACGGCTCAGAGCCTGGAGCCCGTTTCAGATTCTGTGTCTCCCTCTCTCTCTGCCCCTTCCCCGTTCATGCTCTGTCTCTGTCTCAAAAATAAATAAAACGTTAAAAAAAAATTCTATAACTGATATTGAAAGTAAGGGAATGGAAAACCATCGATCGTGCTAATGGAGACCAAAGTCAAAAGAAAGCTGGAGTAGCCATACTTATATCAGACAAACTAGATTTTTTTTTTTAATTTTTTTTTCAACGTTTTTTTATTTATTTTTGGGACAGAGAGAGACAGAGCATGAACGGGGGAGGGGCAGACAGAGAGGGAGACACAGAATCGGAAACAGGCTCCAGGCTCCGAGCCATCAGCCCAGAGCCTGACGCGGGACTCGAACTCACGGACCGCGAGATCGTGACCTGGCTGAAGTCGGACGCTTAACCGACTGCGCCATCCAGGCGCCCCCAGACAAACTAGATTTTAAAACAAAATCTGTAACAAGAGACAAAGAAGGGCATTATATCATAATTAAGGGGTCTATACATCAAAACCTAACACTTGTAAATATTTATGCCCCCAACATGAAAAACACCCAAATATGTAAATCAATTAACCACAAATAAATTAATTGATAATAATAGAAGACTTTAATATCCCACTTACAACAATGGACAGATCATCATCTAAGCAGAGGATCAACAAGAAAACAATGGTTTTGAATGACACACTGGTCCAAATGTACTTAACAGATATATTCAGAAAATTTCATTCTAAAGCAGCAGAATACACATTTTCTCCAGTGCACATGGAACATTCTCCAGAACAGATCACATACTGTGTCACAAATCAGCCCTCGACAGTTATAAAAAGACCAAGATCATACCATGCATATTTTCAGATCGCGACCCTATGAAACTTGAAATCAACCGCAAGAAAACAATTTGGAAAGCCCTCAAAAACATGGAGGTTAAAGAACATCCTACTAAAGAATGAATGTGTCAACCAGGAAATTAAATAACAAATTAAAAAATACATGGAAGGAAATGAAAATGAAAACACAACAATCCAAACCCTTTCGGATGCAGCAAAGGCAATCCTAAGAGGAAAACACATTGCAATTCAGGCTTATCTCAAGAAGCAAGAAAGATCCTAAATACACAGCCAAACTTTCCAACCTAAAGGAGCTAGAAAAGGAGCAGCAAACAAAACCCAAAGCAGAAGAAAGGAAATTATAAAAATTAGAGCAGAAATAAATAATACAGAAACAAACAAAAAAAAACACAGAACAGACCAGTGAAACTAAAAGCTGGTTTTTTGAAAGAATAAACAAAATTGATAAACCCCTAGCCAAACCTCTCAAAAAGAAAAGAGAGGAACCAAGCAGATAAAAGTATGAATGAAAGAGGAGAGATCACAACCAACACCCCAGAAATACAAACAATTATAAGAGAATACTGAAAAATTATATGCCAACACTGAACAATCTGGACAAAATGGATAAATTCCTAGATACTTACATACTACCAACTGAAATCTGTCCCAGGAGACAGCTATTACCAGAGATAACTTCTTATACCAAAAAGACTTGATCTGCACGGCATATTTGTTCTTCTCATCTTCCTGTGAATTGCCTTCCTCCCCGCTGAAGCCCCAGACCTGCGGCTCCTTAGCTCAGGATGGTAGGTATATAAGCCTCAACTGCCTGACTGCTTTTGAGTCTCATATTTTTATGGGGCTCCCATACATATGAAATTAAATCTTTCTCACCTTACTCTGTCTTCTGTCAATTTAGTTAGTAGGGCAGCCAAGGAACCTAGAAGGGAAGAAGGGAAAAGTTTTCTGCTTCTACTTGATATATGTATCAACATGGACAAGTCCCCAAAGTAGAATATTGAGTGAAATAGTTGTAAAACTATGTGTATAGTATACCATTTACTTAGCTTTACAACATATATAACAATCCCATATATTGTTTGTGGTTAGTACATAATTGGTAAATATAAAAATCCTTTTGGGAATGTGAAACACCAAATTCAGGATAGTGGTTATCTCTGGAGAGAAGGGTGATGGGTGTTGAGGAAGGCATTCCTGATGAGCACTGGGTGTTGTATGTAAGTGATGAATCACTGAATTCTACTCCTGCAACCAATATTACACTATATGACAACTAACTAGAATTTAAGTAGAAACTTGAGAACTGAGGGTTGATAGGGGGTGGGGGAGAAGGTAAAGTGGGTGATGGGCATTAAGGAGGGCACTTGTTGGGATGAGCACTGGGTGTATGTAAGACAATTTGACAATAAGTTATATCAAACAAATAAATAAATAGAAACTTGAAAGAAAGAGAAAAAGAAAAAAAGAAAGAATAAAACTTGCTTCCAACTTAAAAAACTTAACTGCTTTTCAATTAAAAAAAAAGAATAACAAAGCCAAAAGTTTTCTTCAGCAAGACAATGTTAATTATATTATTCCCTCCCTACACTTAACTTGTAAACCTCAAATTATTTCACAAGAAAAAGGAGGGCCCAAAGATAAGTGTTAGAATGCCCATCAAGGACTGCTCAAGAGAGAAAGTACTCTGACAAGCTAGTCCACAGACGTATCTGCTCCAGCATGTCCCAGCTGTTGAAATACATGTATCAGTACATCAGTGCCTGATGATATTCATCATCTGAATCATACAACCAACTTTCTGGCTCAACTTGAAACTCAGCAGGGAGCTGTCTGAAAATTTTGGTTTCCTGTAATTTTCCCAAAAAGAGAAAGCATTCACAATCCATTCACTAATATAGACACCTAGTGTTTCTGGCAGTGCATTTCTGACTTTCTGGTTTCCTCTTGACATTCTGGTTTTCATACTTCAGTCCCTGGTGAGTTTAGTTACAAAGAAACAGCTTTCCTGAGTCTAATCAACTCTGCAACATGAGCGCATCCTACCTGAGCCTACAAGAATGATGGCCAAACCCAGACCCCTTTTCCAGGCAACAGCCCAACCTTATTCTTTGCCTCTTCCAAATTTCAAGAGTTCAGGAGCAAAAACATTATTCTAGTAAGAGAAAACAAATTTCACGCAAATGCCTAGTTGTATAGCTAAGCCCATTTTTCATGTGTCTCTCTTCTCTTTGTTAGAACCACAGAATCTAAAGGGTAGAAAAGGGTGAGGTAATTGTTTCAGGCAGTATCTAATAGGGTCTCAATACCTTGTCCAGAGTCTAGACCTCACTTCTGAAGATGAAGAAAGTTGATTTTTTTTTTCTGTACACTCAGATGTAATCAAGCTCTGAGAGACAGATTCATACTAAACAAAGCCTTAAGGATCTAATTCACTAACTACAAAATACACATGCATTGTGAACAGGAAACAGTTGTCCACCACAGGATATCCCCTCCCACTGGATAGATTCATTTAAGAGATTATCAGAGGTTGTTAAATGAGCTCAAGAGCAAAAGAGTTTTATTCTCAAAAGGTTGCCCTATCATGTTATGGTAACCTGGTGATTTTAACAATTTTCCCTAAAAGGGAAAAGAGTACGAAATTAACATCTTTATTGAGTACCATGTGAGCTGGGAATATTAAAGTATGTGTTTTATATGTATTATTAAATATATTATTTATTGCTTAGTTTCATTCTCATTACAACCTTATGACTAGAGGTTTTTTATATTCATTTTATTAAAAAGGAAAGGTGAAGTGAGTTCCTTACATTAGTAGAGCCAGGTTTGAGACCCAGATCTGTCTGACAAACACATCTTCCACGCTAGTAGTATTTCTCTTTAAACAACTACAGTTAACCCCTGAACCACAAGCAGGTTAGGCACGCTGACCTCCCCCCAATAAGCACAGCTGAAAATATGCATATAACTTCTGGCTCATCCAAAAATTTAATTACTAACAGCCTACTGTTGACCGGAAGCCTTACCAATAACATAAACATTCAAATAACACATATTTTGTATATGTATTATATAACAACATTCTTACAATAAAGTAAGCTAGAGAAAATGTTAAGAAAATCATTAAAAAGAGAAAATATATTTAATAGTACTGTACTACATTTATCCCAAAAAATGCACACATAAGTGGAGCAGTGCAGTTCAAACCTGTGTTGTTCAAGGTCCAACCATACAGATACCTCAAACCAGAACAGCTCCCTCTTCTGGGCACTGTGGAAGACACACCAACTAATAATAATCCTGACTCCCCTTTTCTTGCCCTCAATACAAGGATACTTAATGTCCTTGAGGGACACTTGAGAAATACCCTCACTCATCAGCAACACACTTAGAAACAATTTCCAAGGGAGGTTCCCTGCTGCAGATAACTCATGTCCTCACATTTATTTATCTCATCACATTTAATGGTCCTCATTAAGTTCCATTCCAGGGGGTGGCACTTCTGACCTTGTCCTCCTTAGTGTATGCCTCATTTGAAGTTCACTGTGGACTAATTAGAAACAACCACCCACAGTGTTACACTCTTTAAAAGACAAAGATCTTACAGCGACTGCCCCCAACACCCAGAATTCCCTGTCCCCCTACCTACTCCTATGCTCTCTGATTCCTTCGCCCTGTGTGTTCTACCCCGTAGATGAACTATCCCAGAGCAGCTTTCCTGGCTGCTGCTTGGTCCTTATCTACAAAGCTTGAGCATTCCAAGTGTTGAAGGTCTTAAATCAGCAGGTACTCTGAGGCACAGAGCTGGGACAAATCCACTGTTGCAATACTGCCAGACTTTACAGCAGAGAAGGGGAACTCCATGCAAAGTTATCAAGGAAATAGTATGCTGGGGACCAAAGAGCAGGTGTCTCTGGCTCACGCATGTAGGGCAAAAAGAGAGTATTGGGAACTGTAGCAGGAAAAGCAAGCTGGAGGCAAGCTCTAATGGGCATAAATGGAGTTGAAGCAAGCAGAAAAGAAAACCCAGTGAAGCACATTGATAAAGATGAATCAAAGCAGGGAGAGAAGCAGAAGAAAGTGGTGTTCCAGAACCAAAAAGAATTCCAGTAAGTAATGGGCATGAACATAAAATGTAGTTAATAAAGTTATAGTAAATAAAATGATAGGGTATTGGTAGAAGAGCACATAATGCAGATCAATATAACTGAATAAACAGTCCATAATCAGGTCCTAATATTTTTTAACTGAAATGTGGAATATCAGCTACAAAGTCAATATATGTAAAGCAATTAGAAGAGTGTCTGGTCCAGTGGCACCTGGGTGGCTCAGTCAGTTAAGCATCTGACTCTTGGTTTCAGCTCAGGTCACAATCTCCATGGTTCATGAGTTCAAGCCCAGTATCAGGCTCCATGCTTGGCAGTACAGAGCCTGCTTGTGATTCTCTCTCTCTCTCTCTCTCTCTCTCTCCTTCTCACCCACACACGTGCACGTGCAGGTGTGTGCTCTCTCTCAAAATAAATAAATTAACTTAAAAAAAAGAAACCCGAGAGAAAAGTGTCCAGTACATAGTAATCAATGAGCATATGTTAGTGGCTATTCTTATTTACCACTTATTGTTATGGTGGTTGTAATTATTATTAAAAATCAGTGTGGAAAAGAAAGATCCCCTCAAGAAGTAGGGTGGTAAAGAGAAGAATAGACAGGAGGAGAGAAGCAGCAAAGAAGGCAATTAAACCATATGCTGGAAACTAAATAAAAATTTACTAGATGAATAATATCTATAAGCCAAGGGGAAGGAGACTGTGAGACAGTCAGTACCAGAGAGAAGGATTCACTGCTGGCCCAAGGACTGAGAAGTGACAAAATGGAATCAAAAGCACATACAGAGAAATCAGTCTTGAAAAGGAACAGGGCACCTCACACTTCTGAGGCAAAAAGGAGATAAAAATAAGTGAAGACATAACTATGTCAATGTTCTAAAAAGGGGTCCTAGGATGAGCTGCATCAGAATTGGCTGAGGCAAATTCTTGGGACTCCACCCCACACCCAGGGAGTCAAAACTTCTAGGCGATGAGGCCCAGCAAACTGCATTTGAATGGTCTGTGATCTACTGCTTTCCTTTCAGAAGAGTAGAATTTAGAATTCATATCCATTGGCCCCTATGGAGAAAGAAAACCAACTCCTTAACCAGCCACAATTATGACTAAGCCGACCAGGTCCCTCAGATGGAGAGGAAAAAAGGTCTTTACACCCTGAAATAAGCAAAAAATAAGGAAGAATATTCTACCTAGAATTAGTCTCTCAAAATCAATGAAGCCTGGGGCCCTTTCCTGTAAACTTCTAACTCCCTAACATAAAAAAACTTCTTGATGTCTGCAATGCTAACATCTACAAGCATGAAAATCCTGTGGGGAAACCACTCTTTTTCCACATAAACACACTAAATATAGCCTTGGTGATTTGTGATTTTTTTTTTCCTTTCAATGTCTGCAGTGTCATTTATTCAAGGAAACAGTCTTCTCCAGACTGGACTCCTAATGTTTATTCAATTACTCCACCACCTTAACATAGGAAGAGGTGAAGTGATCTAAAAGGAAGATGGGGGAGGGAGGGAGACTTGAAAAAAGCAGAAACAGTGTGAAATACCTGTTGAGGGTCTGACAAAGGGCACCAACCAGGAACCAGAAAACAGACTGCTGGGCAGTTTTCAGAGCTTAGATAAGGCTGCACATCACAAATGTGCAGCAGCAGCTAACACACCATAGTATATGATACCTGCCGACACTCAATAGCCTGGCAGGAGCAGCAGAGAAAATGGAGTTAGGTTAACTGCGGGTTTGGAACTGGCAGGGCAGAGAGATCCTGGGAAGATGGCGGCGCAGGAGGACGCTGGGCTCACCGCGCCTCCTGCTGATCACTTAGATTCCACCTACACCTGCCTAAATAACCCAGAAAACCGCCAGAAGACGGTTCTAGCAGAACGGAGTCTCCGGAGCCAAGCGCAGACGAGAGGCCCACAGGAGAGGGGCCCCTCCCGAAGCGGATCTCCGGAGGAAAAGCAAGCTGAGCCTGCCCCTCCCACCCCCATGCACCTTGCCGATCCACCCCAGCTAATACGCCAGATCCCCAGCACCACAAGCCTGGCAGTGTGCAAGCAGCCCAGACGGGCCACGCCACCCCACAGTGAATCCCGCCCCTAGGAGAGGGGAAGAGAAGGCACACACCAGTCTGACTGTGGCCCCAGCGGTGGGCTGGGGGCAGACATCAGGTCTGACTGCGGCCCTGCCCACCAACGCAAGTTATTCAAGACAGCACAGGGGAAGTGCCCCGCAGTCCCACACCACTCCAGGTGTGGTTCACTATCCAAAATGACAAAACGGAAGAATTCCCCTCAGAAAAACGTCCAGGAAATAACAACAGCTAACGAACTGATCAAAAATGATTTAAACAATATAACAGAAAGTGAATTTAGAATAATAGTCATAAAATTAATCGCTGGGCTTGGAACTGGCAGGGCAGGTGCAAGGGAAAGTGAAGGCTTTAACCACGGACACTTCATGATCCCTAGTGAGGGTTACAGGTATGGGAGGAAAGGAAAGAGCTGTACAGGACCTCTCCTTAGCCCAAACTGCATGTGTGTGACGAGAGGGATAAAGTTACAGCCAAATTTTCCTCCACATTCCAATTACTGTGGTAAAGATGGGCTTGCTAGTAGCCCCAACTTTTTGGGTAAAAGTAAATAACAATATGGAATATACTAGAAGCCATGTATCAGTGTGAGGTCACGTATCCCTTTTTTTACCTCACAACTCTTTGGAGCAGAGATCCTTAAACCAAGGTTTGCAAACTGAGATTTTTGTAAATTATCATGAGGCCAAGGACACACAGTCTGCCTGTGATGGAGTTCAGGTCTGAATTCAAGTGTGACTGACCGCAAAACTCACTCTCAATCCATCCGCTAGCCCACACTGACCTCACCAGGACTAGAGAGGCTCCACTTTGTAGACTGAAGGGAATCAGGATCATCAAAGGGAAACCAGAGTTCTGGTAGAACAAGGGGTTGCAGGGAGTATTCTAAGAAAGAATTAAGAATATAGGGGTATTTTTTGGCAACAAGACTAAAGAAAATGAGAGAAGCATAATGTGGGAAAATTAGCAGCAAGAATAAAGTAACAGGCAATAAGCAGCTGGTAATAACAAATTGATAGCTGTTAATAACAAATGTGTATCAGACTGCTGGCTGAAGGAGTGTGTGCATGAGGAGGTGGGGGTGGAAGGAACTTAGAGGAAGAAAATGAGCTCAGCCCACTCACTACTGTTATCTGAGACATCTCTCAAAGGGCCCTGTCTAGATAAGGAGGGTCATCATGCCTGGCAGGAGGGGGCCACTCTTACTGCACCCTTAATCCAATCCTTTCCTTCTGCCCACTTTGGGGAGTGGCCTGGGTGACTTGTCTGCTCCTCTTTGGGATGTTTTCCCATTGCCAAGAACAATCCCAATGCACTATAACATGACAGAGGCCCACAGTCTCAAAAGTGTGATTAGGGATCCAGGCTAGATATAAAATAAAGATTTAAAAAATAGAGACGGGATAAAGAACAGGTGTATTTAAAAAGTGCATACCCTCCCAACCAACAGCTGTATTCCTGCTGTTATACCTTAAAGGAATATCCAACATTTATGTAAAACTTACTATATGCTAAAAGCCACTATATATAATCCTCTTGATAACCCTTACTATATAACCCACGAGAGAAAGAATTCCATATTCCCAATTTACTGATGAGCACAGAGATTAAGTAGTTTGCTACAGTCACAATAGCTAGCACATTTTTATTTATTTATCTTGAGAGAGAAAGAGAGAGAGAGAGTGCATGAGTGCAGGAGAGGCAGAAGACAGGAAGAAAGAAATAGAATCCCAAGCAGACTCTGTGCTGTCAGCACAGAGCCCAATGTGGGGCTTGAACTCCTGAACCTCAAGATCACGACCTGAGCAAAAAACAAGAGTCGTACACTTAACCAGCTGAGGATCCAGGTGCTGAGAATCTACAAAAGCTAACATCTAAACCAGAACAGTGTGACTCTATAAAGTTTCTGTTCTTTTTCTTTAATGTTTATTTATTTATTTTGAAAGAGAGAGAGGGAGAATCCCAAGCAGGCTCCATGCTGTCAGTGCAGAGCCCAACATGGGGCTCAAACCCACGAACTGTGAGATCATGACCTGAGCCAAAATCAAGAGTCATATGCTTAACTGAGCTACCCAGGCACCCCTCTAAAGTTTTTGTTCTTAACTCATGGCACCAAAGATGGCTATGTGATCTGTCCCCTGTCCAGAGGTGCCCAGAGGGAGCAAGTCCAAGAAACTCAATCCATACACCCTTAACAATCCATGCATCCTGAACACAAAGCTACATCCACCCAAGAACTCTTCTCTTCACTCAGGCCCTTCTGTTTGCCAAGCTGTATGCTCAGAGGACTAGGTCCATTGAAAGAGGAAGCCTTTCAGATGCACATAGAGGTCCCATACAGCCACAGCGCCGCACTGACTGTCCTGTGCAGGAAGCTATTTACAAGGGTGTTAATGCAGCACTCTTTGTGCTGATGAAGTTGGAAAATGGACAAATAAATCACACTCTATTCTTACACTGGGATGCTATGGAACACTCAGAAGGAATGGACTATTTGTTATGTATCTGTAGATTTTTCAAAAACACAACATTGAGTGAAAATCAAGTTGCGACTTATGTACAGGAACAAAAAACAATATTACATTTTATACATATACACACACATTCACTCAATTCATGAGATGGTTGTTTCTGAGGAGGAGGGCATATTAGAAGCTGGGAGGAGGGGCGCCTGGGTGGCTCAGTTGGTTGGGCGTCCGACTTCGGCTCAGGTCATGATCTCGCGGTCCGTGGGTTCGAGCCCCGCATTGGGCTCTGTGCTGACAGCTCGGAGCCTGGAGCCTGTTTCGGATTCTGTGTCTCCCTCTTTCTCTGACCCTCCCCTGTTCATGTGCTCTGTCTCAAAAATAAATAAATGTTTAAAAAAAAAAAACTGGGAGGAGATCCCCAGGAAAAACTTAAATGTACCTTTATTGTTTTTTTCATTGAATAAGACTTGAAGCAAATATGACATAATGCTTATTAGTATCAATTCTAGGAGGCAAGCATGCAATTGCTCAAAATAAAAATACAGACCACTTTTTAAGAACAGGCTTAGTGGGAACCTGAGAGTCACAGCTAGAAAGCTGTGCTGTGAGGGGCACCTGGGTGGCGCAGTCAGTTAAGTCTCGGACTCAATTTCAGCTCAGGTCACGATCTCACAGTTTGTGAGAACTGAGCCCCACATTGGGCTCTGTGCTGACAGCGCAGGGCCTGCTTGGGATTGTCTCTCTCTGCCCCTCCCGCATTTGTGTGTGTGTGTGTGTGTCTGTGTGTGTGTGTGTGCGCGCGCGCATATGCATGCTCTCTCTCACAACAAATAAATAAATGTTTTTAAAAAAGAAAGCTGTGCTTTGAGATCAATAATTGGAACTTCATGGTTCATGGCTTCAGAGATGGAACAATTATGGGTGGTGACAAGGTCTGAGGTGTGGCCATTTCAATGGGTGGCTGAAGCTGAGTGGAGGTGGGAATCGATGGGGTACAAGAAACAAAGGATTCAGATGTGTCACCAATGTGGAAGTTTTCCAGAATGATGACAAAAGCCAGGGAGGCAAGAGAGAGGTGCCAACATTCTCATTGAATATGGTTATAGGGCAAGAAGATTACTTGAGCCAAAAATGAGGATGGTAAGAGGGCAGAGTGTATGTGTATGAGTGGAGGTGTGGCTGTTGAAAGAAGCCACACAAGGAGCAGAAAGCCCAGGCCACGCACAGTGGAGAGAGAGGGGTACACCCACGGGAACAGCTGGACAGCAGGGTCATTCAGGAAAAGCCCGGTTTCAGTCAGGTGAGGAGATAGTTACCTCACAAATCCCACTGAAATTCTAAGGGTATAATTCCATGATCCAAAACTCTAGCTTCAATTAAAGAGGAGTGGTGGGTCCTACCAGCAAACCAATAAGCAGAGAACTGGAGACGTGGTGTGTTAGACATGAAGCTGCCGAGCACACCAAGGAGGAGGGGACGCTGAAGGAAATCATCACAAAGTCGAAGCCCAGATGCTCAGTCAGGAAATGGGGTCAATGCTGAGTGACTGAAAGGACCTGAGGGAGCAGGCAGAGCGATCCCAGAACACTGCAGGTAAAGAGCTGACAGACTAGGAAACAACCATGACCCTGAAAACCGCTCTAGGGAAGTGCTAAGGAACGAATGGAGACAGGGGCCCACCTAAGAAGAAACGTGTGATTTAGAGTCCAGAATGGACCCATACAACAGCGGAAAATCAATATGCAAGACTTAAATCCTCCTGGAGATAGAATTGGAAAAGTGACTGGACCAGGGTGGTGAAGAGGAAGACAGGCAAGAACCCAGGAAGGGGACAGGGGTCACTAGACTCCCACAAATGCCCTCTCAGGCCACTTTTAGGCTAAGGCAAACTTGGGAGGCTGAGTTTCTCCAATATTTATGCCAAGACATGCCTTCATAGCACCAGAGCGCCTCCCTATAGGGCACAAAGTTCCCGTGGAGACACTAAGACAGGGAGGCCCATGTCCTCTCAGTTCTGGCGTGCCCACACCTGCAAAGTGGACTGTTCATTGATATTGGAAACATTCACTTACAGAGACAGAATGTGCTATAAAGACGGCCAGCCATGCTGATCAAGGCCTTATTCAGAAAATACATCAATCCCTTTCTGACACACAAAAAATCACCATCCCTCACACTCAGTCTGGGCAAAGGAAGAGCTAAGTCTCACACACTATATCCTACTCTTTATTTCTTCTCCAAACTCCCCTCCATTTGTGTTCAGGTGATCTTTTTTCTATTCTAGACAGAAGCGAGATAGAAGAAAACACAGGTTCTGTCCCATACCATCGTCTCACACCTGCTAGCTGCCTTTGGCATTTAGAAGGGAAGAATGAACGTCTGCACCCGCTGGCCCCTTGGTTTGGACTGACAGGCCCCAGGGGACACCTGTGGGAAGCCCAGAAGGTCCAGGAAAGACTTCGTCAATACCGCACAGATCTGCCACCATTGCTTCTGTAGCTCTAAAATGTTTCACTTCCCAGTATCTCAAAATTCAGTAAAAGAAAAATCACTCTAAAGTATAAAATAATTGATTATCAAACCCACTGTTGCTCTGTTTGTCAGAGGGAGGTGGTGAGAATACTAAGTGCCTGAAATGGTGGGGCACAGGGGAAGAAAGGCACTTTTTATGGGTAAAAAAAGTTTGGTAAATTCTGGTTTATATACACAATGGAATACTACTTGGCAAGGAGAAAGAATGAAATATGGCCTTTTGTAGCAACATGGATGGAACTGGAAAGTGTTATGCTAAGTGAAATAAGTCACACAGAGAAAAACAGATACCATATGTTTTCACTCTTATGTGGATCCTGAGAAACTTAACAGAAGACCATGGGGGAGGGGAAGGGAAAAAAAAAGTTAGAGAGGGAGGGAACCAAACCATAAGAGACTCATAAAAACTGAGAATAAACTGAGGGTTGATGGGGGGGTGGGAGGGAGGCGAAAGTCGGTGATGGGCATTGAGGAGGGCACCTGTTGGGATGAGTACTGGGTGTTGTATGGAAACCAATTTGACAATAAATTTCATATTAAAAAATAATAATATAAAATAAAATTTTGTATTTCCAAAAAAAAAAAAAGTTTGGTAAAATCTCAAAACCCTCTGGTCCTACCTCTGCACCACCAGCGCTCCTGGAATGAAACTTCCGGTTGTGCTGACTGAGCAGAGACAGAGTCACAGTGAGGAAGGAGGGATAAGAGTGTAAAGGAGGGCTTGGGCAAGCACCAACCACCACGGTCATCATCGGCCTGCCTTCAGACACGGCTGCCTTCTCCCCCTACAAAGCAAAACCAGAGGAGAAGCAGAGTTCTTTTAGATTTCTGTGCAGCTCCGCACATAGAGAGCTGAGTGGTGGCACATCCTTCATTGTGTCAGGGAGTTCATGTGCACATTCTATCTGAAACAATCGCATCCAGACCTGGTACCTCTCTCTATGGCCACCACCTCTCCTGCAGAAACTCCATCCTCAGCAAATCCCAACCTCTCTTCACTACATCCTTGGTCACATTTTGCAAAGGTCATTCCCTGAGGAAATGTGGCTGCCTATTTCAGATCAACAGTTCAAAATAGCAATAGAACATAAGTTATCTCAATGGCCCATTGAATAATAATAGCTCATAGTACCTATCTCTTGTTGATCATTTACTACACGCTAGCACTGCTCTAAGAAATTTGTCACAATAATTCTGTGAGATATTATTCTTACCTGTATTTTGCAGATCAGAAAACAGAGCCAGAGAGAGCTTAAGCCCCTTTCCCAAAGACACACAGCTAGTAAGCAGCAGAACCAAGATCTGAGCCCGGCAATCTAACATGATTATTAACAACTAATACTATTATTAATACTATTATTAACCACTATGTAATTCTGCCCCTTGGAAAAGATCAGCATAGTTAATATCATAGTTAGAAAGATCTAATTTGCAATTTGCCAGCAGCCCTGCTTCCCAACGATTTCTAACTCCTTTTCTCTCGATGTTTACATTCGATGTTTTCAGCCTTCACATCTAAAACCCAACAGGGTACGTTGTGTTATCTTGTCATAACAGAGTATAAAACAAGGCCTCAGCGGGAGTACAGCCCATGTAAACTTCAGGAGCAGTTTCTGTGTTCATGTCCACATCAAGGTTGACTCCAAGATCTCTACTGTGCAGGCCAGACACATGGTGTTAGCACTAACAGAAGTCAAGTAACCAGAAGGTAAAGCACAGAGAAACAGATATTTAGTTTACACTGTTCATTCAGTCAACAAATATTTCAAGAGCGTTTAGTAGCTACTGTGTTGCATTCTAGGGATACAACAGAGAACCAGACGGAGTCCTTGCCATTTGGCAGCAATTTTAGGACACTCTAGAGGAAACTGAGAATAAACAAGCAAACAGAAACAAAAAGGATACCATGGGGGCACCTGGGTCGCTCAGTCAGTTAAGCTGCTGACTCTTGATTTCGGCTCAAATCATGATCTCATGGTTTGTAAGTTTGAGCCCCGTATCGGGCTTTGTGCTCACAGTGCAGAGCCTGCTTCAGATCCTCTGTCTCTCTCTTCCTGCCCCTCTCAAAAATAAATAAACGTTAAAAAAAAATGTTTTTAATAAAAAAAAAAAAGAAACAGGACACTATGACAAAATAACCAAGGGAATCTCTTTTATATGGAGCATTCAGGAATGTAGTAAATTTGAGATGCTCAAAGATAGGCAGGTGGATATACAGGTCCTAATGACATGTTGTCCTTAATGTCTTTCTGCCAGCTTCCCAGGAGCTTTATTTAAGAACAGTTTAAGATTCTGTAATGCAAACTTCTTGACCTGGTGTTCCAGGCCCTGCTCCAACCCCGCCCTGCCTATCTACAAGCTTCCCACAGCACTCCCAAACACACCCTCTCTGTTCTACTCAGGCTAATCTCGCATTATCCCACAACACCCCAAGTTCACCCCCACACTGTTCTCTCCCCTACACCTATTAATTCTACCCATCCTTCAACACCAGGCTTCCTCATTCTTATCCACTGCAAGCTTACCAAGTTCATCTCCCCTCTAAAATAATAGCTGTCAACTACCTAAATACAGCTTTCTGTCCTTCTCTGCTGCTTCACAGGCACCATAACCCAGGACTTTAACACCAGGTACCACAATCTCCTCTCAGCAAATGTGGCCAGGAAGGCGACTCAGTACATGTCCTGAGTTCTCAGGGCCAGAGGCTGAGAGAGGTGACTGGCACAAAAAGGCAGCTAAAGGAGACCAAGCAGAATGCCCAAGGAGCACAGTTTCCAAGGAGGAAGACACAGAGTGTCCAATCAAGTGGAGAGATCTCAACAATTGTGAATATAGGTGACAGAGACGGTTCTAAGGGGAATGAAGAATGGATCCAGGTGGGGCATCTAACCAAAGCCTAGGAGACAAAGCATAAGCCTTGTCTCATAGATGGGTCCGACACAGAGTAGAAGGAGTGACCTGGGGATACACAGGGGCACTGTGTACCAACTGGCAGCAAAACGAATCTAGGGAGAGTCCAGGAACCTAGAAACCAACGATGGGTGACCAAGTTTGAGGACTGATTCAACTCCAAGCTGTAGGTAGAGATCATCAGTGGACTTGTTTAGGGGAAGTAGGGAAAGTAGATCAAAGAAACAAAGATCCAAATGTTTACGGATAGATTATTGGTCCCTTAGGTGCAGGGGCTATGCTCGTTTCTTGCCTCCACAGCACTCAGCAAAAGAAATATTTACTCGTTACGTTAAAAAAAAAAAAAAAAGACCACGGGCAGTGTTAGTATTACCCAACAGGGGAAATACGCCAGCT
Source organism: Panthera uncia (assembly GCF_023721935.1). Lineage (NCBI taxonomy): Eukaryota > Metazoa > Chordata > Mammalia > Carnivora > Felidae > Panthera > Panthera uncia. Next base: position 351,339 of record NW_026057585.1, read on the forward strand.
CACCTGAGTCACTCTTAAGCAGGCTGTGTAGTGGCAGCTTTACAAGAAGGTGCCATCACCTGGCAAACACAGAGTGGAACATGATCCAGTACATGAACATGGGGCTAGGAATGAGGTGGTAAAGCTATGCCAACTTTGCCGGTAACCTCCCATAAGACCTTAAACAAGTCATTTCACTTCTCTGAGCCTCAGTTACGTCATCTATAAAAGGGTACCTAATGTAACTGCTGCAAATTTTTCATAGTCTCTAGAACACTCTTTCCCCAGCTCTTGCTTGGCTAATTTCATTTCTTTTGAAACTTTGCTCAAATTTTGCTTTCCTAATGAGGCCTATTAGCCATCCTCCGAACTGCCCACCCCAACCCCCACATCCCCACACACTCAGGTTTATACTTTTCTTTTTCACAATGCTTCTAACAAACTATATAATTTATTTACTCATTATCCTTATTGCTGCTGGCTAGAATGTAAGCTCCGTGAGGGCAAGGACCTTTGTTCTAATTCACTGATGCACATCAAGTCTCTGAATAGCATTTGGAACAGAGTAGGCATTCCATAAATATCTGTTGAATGACTATATGAATGAACCTAATACAAGGCCAAAACCTTGTGAAAGAAAAAGACCAGAATAATAAATCATTTATATTCTCCCTTAAGCCAGGGGCTCCTACCCATACCTTCATTCAACCCTATACCCCCACCCCCACATCCTGTACCAGAGTGTGAGGCAGATGTTAGGACCTAAAAGTGCAAATACACCCATGGTGCTCTGGGGCCACCTGCTGGCAACTCTATTTATTGGTGAATGGAATTGCCGGGAACCTCTCCCTTCAGAAGTGAGGACTGACACACTACACATAAACAGGAGGAAGAATAGAGTGGAAGTCAAGGAGTTTCCCAAAGCTCCTGGAAGAGAATTAAAATCGTCTCTGAACATGTAACAGTGTTTCCTAGAACTCCTTTTCCACCTACAGTAATAACAGTAACACCATGCACTTCTGGCATTATTTCATTAATCAATCTTTTGATGCTGGCATGGTTGTCACCATTCTATACATAAAGAAAGTTTCCTTTCAAAATAAATGTTTTCAAGAGGCGCCCAGCTGCCTCAGTCCACACATAGAGCCTGGGACTCTTGACCTCAGGGTTGTGAGCTCAAGCCCCACACTGGATGTGGAGCCTATTTAAAACAAATAAATTTAAAAATAAACATAAACATAAACAGGAGCGCCTGGGTGGTACAGTCAGGCATCTGACCTCCACCCAGGTCATGATCTCACAGTTTGTGGGTTCTAGCCCCATATACAGAGCCTGGAGACTGCTTTGATCCTGTGTCTCCCTCTCTCTCTCCCTCTGCCCCTCTCAGCTTTCATACGCTCTCAAAAATAAACACCTAAAAAAATAAAAATAAACAAATAGGGGCACCTGACTTGATTTCTGCTCGTCATGGTCCCAGGGTCATAGGATCGAGCCAAGAGTCTGTGGAGCCTGCTTGGGATTCTCTCTCTCTCTCTTCATCTGCCCCTGCCCTTCTGGCACACTGGCTCATTCTGTCTAGAAAAAGAATATAGATAAAAATAAAGTCATTTTTTTAAAATAAACAAATGCTTCCAATTAAGTAAATCAGCGAAGCCATTCACATTAGAATATTAATAGGTGACATCAGGACAAGGTGCGCACAGGAGGCTTTGGGAGCGTTCGCGCACACGCGCTGGACAGCGTGACAGCACCACGGAGCACCCACAAAATGTGAGGGTCCGCAGCAACCCGATGGTGCTCCCCAAGCCGGCCGGGGGTCTCCACTTCGTTCTGAGCAGCTAAGAACCCGAGGCCGCTGCCCCGGGACCGCCTCCCAGGCCCCTGCGCTCCCACCGCCCTTCCCGACTGAGGGGGCGGAAGACAGACCGTTCTTGCCCAGAAGCGCAGCCCTCGACCCCCCGCGCGCCCCGGCCAGGACCCGCGCCCGGCCGGCTCCGGGCGCCACCCCCACGCGCCTCCCGGAGGGCCCTCGTGCAGCCCCGCCCTTACCTCCGCGGGCAGGGACTCGGCTCGGGCCCCCGGCAGCACCACCCCCTCCCCCCGCCACCGCGGGTGACGCCCCCGCCTTTCCCAGCCCGGCCGCGCGCCTCCGCTTGCGGTCGAGCACCTGGGGCCTCTGGGACGGCGGGCGCTGGCGCCTCCTGGTGGCCGGTGGGAGCCTCGGCGCCTTCCCTGAAGCCCTGGTTGGTATGCTTCTTCCCAAAAGACGTATGCAAAATGGGGGGCTTGTAGGTGCTACGTGCACTTTTAATAGTGTTTGAGTTATTCTTACCCGTGCTAGAAAAAACTGCAACTAGTGCAACTAACACCATTTGTCTCAAATAGAATTTTAGTATAAGGCTAAGATGTGTGTATGTTTATGTGTGTGTGTGTGTGTGTGTGTGTGTGTGTGTGTGTGTGTTTACAAAATCTGATTTTATTTTTATGATCTTAGAGATGAAATAAATCCAGGCATAAATAAAGGGGTACGTACTACCTCTGGCAATAGAACGGTCCTGCTTAGTAGCTTTATTTTTTTAAGTGTTTATTTTAATTCATTAGTTAACAATGTTATATTAGCTTCAGGTGTAAATTAGTGATTCCACATTTCCATACATCACCCAGTGCTCATCACAAGTGCACTCCTTAAGCCTCATCACCTAGTTCCCCCATCCCTCCACCCCCTCCCCATCCCCTCTGGTAACCATCACTTTGTTCTCTATTAAGTCTGTTTCTTGCTTTGTCTCTCTCTTATTTTTTTCCCCTTACTTGTTTGTTTCTTAAATTCCACATGAGTGAAATAATATAGTATTTGTCTTTCTCTGACTGACATATTTCACTTAGCATTATGTTCTCTAGCTCCATCCATGTTATAAAAAGGGAGTAAACATTGTTTTAAAGAAAATATTAAATAAATAATACAGAGATATTGCAAAAAATCATGAAAGGGATACTCAAATAACTAATATCAGGGAAAATGACCAGCCCAACAAGGGAATACGTGTAATAATTACTGTTATGTGTCAACTTACAGGGTGTTTTTGGATGAAATTAATATTTTTTAAAAATTTTAATGTTTATTTTTGAGAGAGAGAGACAGAGTGGGAGTGGGAGAGGAGCAGAGAGACAGAGACACAGAATCTGAAGCAGGCTCCAGGCTCTGAGCTGATGGCACAGATCAGGACACTGGGCTTGAACTCACAAGCAGTGAGATCGTGACCTGAGCCAAAGTCAGAGACTTAAGAGTCACTCAGGCTCCCTGGATGAAATTAATATTTAAATGAATGAACTGAATGAGGTGCATCTCATCCAATCAGTTGAAGGTCTGAACAGAAGAAAAAGACCCACTGCCCTGAACAAGAGGGAATTCTCCACCAGATTGCCTTTAGACTCCATCTCCACTATTGGCTCCCATGGGTCTCCTGCCTGCTGGTTCACAATGCAGATTTTGAACTTGCCATAATCATATGAGCCAGTCCCATATAAAAAATATATACACTATACATAGTGTATTTCTGTTGTTTCTCTGGAGAACCCTAGTATTAAAGTGGGTGATCTCAAATAGTCCTTCTTGCTCTGACTCTTGGTGAGGCTGTAAGGATGTAAGGAGATCAGCAGGACAGAGAGGGCTTGACTCCAACAACTGATGCTCCAAAGTGCTAAAGGGGTCACCCTATGCTCTGTTTACTGGGCCCACCTACTCTGGCTTCACTGCTACTGTCCTCCTTCCCCTTCCTACTCCCACTGCTCCCTCTTTCTGGAGGAGAACAGCATAGTGAGATGTACATGGAGCTCTGGACCCAAGTCAGGATGTCTGGTGTCCTGGCTCATCTCCCTCACAAGCTTGCAACAGTCACTTATCAAAATCCTTTCCCCTCCCTGGAATTCTGTGGCACCTGTACAATGATGCAATGTATCTGTGCAATCTGATATTTAAGGTTTCTTCTGGATGTGAGCACCTTTTCCCCACTCCTGGTCTCTTTCCACCCTTTTTTTCTCTTTACCCCTGAGACGGTAGAGGGACTGGTTGGAAAATTTTTGTAAGAACAATTGGCTCATGTCTGCCCTGCTTCTGTTTGGGAACTACAGGTGCTCCAGGCCATAACAGGACCTATACTTGTGCAGGGATGTGTGCCCCACCCCAAGGTTGCCACTGGGTGGCAAATATGACTAATTCTGAGGTCTAGTATGAGCGAGCCCTAGCTAGCAGACCTAGAGCCACTGCCTATAATCTAACCACTATCAGAAAAAAAGGTGGCATTTTCACTACTGTATTTTTGGTTTAAGGTTTAATTTTTAATCCTGTTCAGAACAAGAGCGGGGGCGGGGGGAACACTCTTTATTGAAATGCCTTTGAAGAACCAAACAATTCCTCTTAGCCCCTTCTAGAACTTCCATTCACTAAGCAGTGAAAACATCTAATGAATAAATTCACATCAGTGAGTTACTGTAACCCTTCATAGGTTGTCTACACCTTTAAAAGAACTACAAAAACAATATACAATGCAGAAAAGACAGTCTCTTCAACAAATGGTGTTGGGAAAACTGGACAGCAACATGCAAAAGAATGAAACTGGACCACTTTCTTACACCATGCACAAAACTAAACTCAAATGGGTTATTAACCTAAATGTGAGACCTGAAACCATAAAAATCCCAGAAGAAAACATAGGCAGTAGTTTCTTTGACATCGACCATAGAAATATTTTTCTACATATGTCTCCTAAGGCAAGGGAAACAAAAGCAAAATTAAACTACTGGGACTACACCAAAATAAAAAGCTTCTGCACAGTGAAGAAACCATCAAAAAACCAAGAAGGCAAGCTACTAAATGGAAGAAGATGTTTGCAAATGATATATCTGGTAAGAGGTTAATATCCAAAATATATAAAGGACTTAAGCAACTCTACACCAAAAAAAAGAAAATCCAAGTAAAAAACGGACAGAGGACCTGAATAGACTTTTTTCCAACGAAGACATACAGATGGCCAACAGATACATGAAAAGATGTTCCACATCAGAGAAATGCAAAACCACAATGAGATATCACTTTATACCTGTCAGAATGGATACAGTCAAAAGCGCAAGAAATAACAAATGTTGGCAAGGATGCGAAGGAATCACAACAATGTGCATTGTTGGTGAGAATGCAAGCTGGTGCAGCCACTTTAGAAAACAGTATGGAGGTTCCTCAAAAAAGTTAAAGAAAATGAAGACACTAATTTGTAAAGATATATGCACCCCAATATTTATTGTAGCATTATTTACAATAGCCAAAATATGGAACAAACCTAAGTATCCATCCATAGATGAATGGATAAAGAAGATGTGGTGTGTATCTACAATGGAATATTATTCAACCTTAGAACGAGATCATGCTTTTCGCAACAACATGGATAGAGCTAGAGAGTACAATGCTAAGTGACATAAGTCAGTCAGCGGAAGACAAATATCATGATTTCACTTACATGTGGAATTTGGGAAACAAATGAACAAAGAAAAAAAAGAGACAAACAAAAAAACAGACCCATATACAGAAAACAAATGCATGGTTGCCAGAGGGGAGGTCGGTGGGGAATGGGTAACATTGATAAAGGGGATTAAGAGTACACTTTCTGTGATTAGCACTGAGTAACGTACAGAATTGTTGAAAAATATATACTGTTCACCTGAGAGTAATATAACACTATGTTAATTACACTTGAATAAAAAAGGTGATTTTAGGGGCGCCTGGGTGGCTCAGTCGGTTAAGCATCCGACTTCAGCTCAGGTCATGATCTCACAGTTTGCGAGTTCGAGCCCCGCATTGGGTTCTGTGCTGACAGCCCGGAGTCTGGAGCCTGCTTCGGATTGTATCTCCATCTCTCTCTGTCCCTTCCCCACTCATGCTCTGTCTCCCTCAAATATAAATAAAACATTAAAAAATTTTTAATAATTTTAAAACATTCCAAAAAATCACTATAAGAAACCCTGACAAAGGGCAGTACTTGATAGTAAATATACAACTCTACCCCCAGAGTTCCTCAAGTAATAAACATATATATCATTCAGTCAACAATTGTTTATTAAAAGTTAAAAGTAGAGATTATGGGGGCACCTGGGTGGCTCAGTTGGTTGAATGTACGACTTTGGCTCAGGTCATGATCTCATGGTTCGTGGGTTCGAGCCATGTCAGGATCTGTGCTGACAGCTCAGAGTCTGGAGCCTGCTTCAGATTCTGTGTCTCCCTCTCTCTCTTTCTGCCCCTCCCCAGCTCATGCTCTCTCAATCTCTCTCTCTCTCAAAAATAAATAAACTCAAAAAAATTCTTTTAAGTAGAGATTGTGAAGTTAAGACAGTCTGGGTTCAAACCCTGTCTCTTTCCCTAGCTCTGTGACTTGGTTGGGTAAGTTATATCACTTCTCTCTGCCTCAGTTTTTTCATCTATAAAGGGGATAATAGTGGGACTGTGAAAGACACTTGGTAAGCATGATAAAACTTCAGCTACCTTTTACACTCTTTGTTAGTCCTAGATCCACAAGCATTTTACCTCTGGAATAAAATCTATGGAACTAAGAAAGGAAATCATTGCAGATTGTAGGAATAGTAAAAATTAAACCAAATCTGAACATTTGTGCTCGTAACAAGGATGGATTTCTAGACAAACTTGACTTAGAAAATAGTCCCATCTTCCCAGGATGAACCCCTCAAATTGAATAACTTAGCCTTCAAACCCAGGAAGTGTTTGGGGGCACCTGAGACACACCTGAGCAACCTACAGGGCTTTGCTCTGATAATACTGACTTTAATGCCTTCAAACTGCCACCAGGTGTCTACAGACACTCACACTTTCCCTGTTTGGCTCCAGGGTCAACAAATGTGGATGTAGGAACAGAGAGCAAGTAACTAACCCAAGGACACAAGGTTTGTCCATTGTGGGCTCTGCCCTAGAGCCTAGGTTTGGGTGGCTGGATAGTGCTTTGGCCCCAGTTCCAAAGTGTTCCAGGGCTAGGAAGGAGAAACAGATTGCAAAGAAAAAATCATATGATTCAATCAAATCACATATCCCTCTATCTCTCCACAGAATAATACTTAAGTCATCCCAACCAAAGAAGAATCCTCTAGTCTACCAGAAAAGAGATTTAAATCGCCCCTCTGTTTATAGCAGCACTTTGAACAATACCCAAATTATAGAAAGAGCCTAAATGTCCATCAACTGATGAATAAAGAAGTTGTGGTTTATATACACAATGGAATACTACTTGGCAATGAGAAAGAATGAAATATGGCCTTTTGTAGCAACGTGGATAGGACTGTAGAGTGTTATGCTAAGTGAAAGAAGTCATACAGAGAAAGACAGATACCATATGTTTTCACTCTTACGTGGATCCTGAGAAACTTAACAGAAGACCATGGAGGAGGGGAAGGGGGAAAAAAAGTTACAGAGAGGAGAGGAGGCAAACCATGAGAGACTCTTAAAAACTGAGAATAAACTGAGGGTTGATGGGGGGTGGGAGGGAGGGGAAAGTGGTATGGGCATTGAGGAGGGCACCTGTTGGGATGAGCACTAGGTGTTGTATGGAAACCAATTTGACAATAAATTTCATATTACAAATAAATAAATAAATAAATGCCCCCTCTGTTTTCCTGAGCCTCTAGCCCAGGCTCTGACACTTCTCACAGCTGAGAAGTTATTCTTGGCTGTGCCTTCAGATACCTTCATGTCAGCACTGAAATGTCCAGCTTGCGTTTGTCTGTCTCCTGTGAGCCCAGGAGCACATTAGCATTGTTCAGTGTGGAGCAGGGGTCCCCCACTACAAACTTCTATCTCTCTTTCCCATCAGTTCTAGCTGTTGACAAACCTAGAGGTAGATATATACTGTTTTCCTCTGTAAACCCTTCATATCTGTAGCTCAGGGGCCATTGTAGCCATCTAGCATGTTCCAGCTTCACCACATCTATTTTATGTGTTTGTCCTGTTTATACAAATACACCACCACCACCACCACCACCAGATCCTAAGTTCCTTGGCTTTCTATTATTCCCAGCACCACGCAAGGTAACTTACATGTAGTGATGATGTTCAGTGAATGTTTGTTGAATTGGTCCCAAATGCTGACAAACTTGAGAGATTTGTGTGAATTATAGATATGGGATTTTATGTCCATGTGGGATGATTGCCTCTCTACCCTAAGGAATGGCTTCTCTGGAAAATGGCAGACATCTCCCCAACAGCAACAGTGGTTCTGTTTGGAGACCCATATGGGTGGCATGATGTCTGATATGGCAGCATGACATGGGATGAGGCGCCGGCTGGGCAAATCTGAGTAGGCCAGTGGTCACAGGCACACAGACCCTCCATGGCCTAGGTGCCCCTGACTCTCTACAGCTGCCCCAGGGATGACGAGCTGCCTTTCTCACTTCTTCTCTCCCCTCCTTCTGTCTCCTCATCTCTCTATTCTTGCCATCCTTTTTCATTTCCTCTCCTTTTCCACCTCCCTGCATTGCAGAAACAATATCAGAGCTCCATTCCTAAGACTCAGATCCCTGACTAGAGGGCCTCCAATGACCAGCTCAATGGCAGCTCAAGTACAGCTCAAATGCAGGGGCATTTGGAGTCACCTGTCCTAAAGTGTTCTGCACCAGGGAGGACTCCAATAGAAAACCCTTTACTACTTCCTATACCCCCATCTAGCATTCCCTGTATATGTTGTTCAATCAGTCACTTGCCGCCCCCCTGCCCCTGCCCAGGTGCTGGCTTTCTTTCACTAAACCCTCCGAATAGAGCTGATCTATGAGAGCCCACCCTGCCACGTGCAGGCCAGTCCACTAGCTGGGGTCCCCCAATTCTTATAGAGAGCACTCAGAGGACCATCAGGCCCACTGTAGGAGCCCAGGACATGCCTACTCCACACCCAGAGATCAGTGGCAGTATGGCTGCTTCACCACCAGTCAAGAAGAAGCAAGCATCCAAGCCCAAGGCAGGCTCACATCCAGGAGCACTCAGTCTTGCGGTTCTGCTGTTCTGATCCCAACTCAGCACTTTTCCACTAAGCCCTGAGTAAGGTGCTGGACCATGCTCTATGCTAGGAGAACTGACACACATCCTATCCCGACTAGGGATCCAATTAACCTGGTGCCAACTGTGCCAGCTCAGTGCCACCTCACCCCTACCCAGGAGCTCTATCCCCTCCACCCCCTCATAGCTTGGACCTTGATCTGAGATCTACTCTCATCCCATGCACTCCCTACAAATGGTCTCTTGGGACCTGGTGAGAAACTGAGCTTTCATTGATTTCATTTCATTCCTGGTCATAATTGTAGGAGATGAAAACTGGCAGAAAAGGAAGACCACAGGGTTGTGGTCCAGAGGGAGGCATGTTGGAAATGCCAGATTCCAGAGCAACTCCATGAGTTCATGCTGCTGATTAGTGTGGAAGAATGGGTACCCCTCCCAGACTCCGGATGCACTGCCAAGACCATGTTGGTCACATCTTAGAGCCAGGACTGACAGCTGAACAGGACCAATGCACTCCTTATTCCTTCCCACTCTCAGCTGTTTTGCACATGAAATAACTAAGGAACACATACACAAAGTGACTAGCCAAAGCCCCACAGCTCATTGATGAAAGAGTCAGGATGTGAGCCCAGTTTTTCTGACTCTTATTAAAAGCCTGTTTCCATAACAAGAAACTACAAATTCAAATCTAATGGTGAACTTGTGGCAGCTCTCAGCTGGGGTCAGGCCAGCCAGAAAGCTGCAAAGCTAACATGCAAAGTAGCAGCCACCCCTGGGGAATCATCTGAAGTGCACTCCACTGGGAGGCCGATGGCTAAGGAGCCAGCTCATGGGTGCACCCTGGAGTCTCAAGGTGCCAGGAGTCTGATCCACATGGACCACATGCAGATTACCTGACTGAGGAGCCAAATGACAATAGTCATGTATATTGATGAGACACCAGGCCTTATCCTCAGGCCAGGCACCGGGACATGTTTATCATGTGTACAAGACTACTAAGGAGTCTGATACCACATATCACAAGTTTACAGGAGACAGGGAGTCAGGACAGAAAATATTTTCACCTTGAGAGGGATTTTAAGTTTTTATTTATTTATTTTTGAGAGAGAGAGAGAGAGAGAGAGAGAGAGCAGGGGAGGGGCAGACAGAAAGGGACAGATAGAATCCCAAGCAGGCTCTGTACTGTCAGTGCAGAGCCTGATGAGGGGCTCGAACTCACAAACTGTGAGATCATGACCTGAGCTGAAACTGAGTCAGATGCTTAACCGACTGAGCCACCCAGGCACCCCGAGAGGAATTTTAAATTAAATAAACAGAATGCTTTTTCCCAGAATACTGGTAAAGGAAACCTAATAATTCAAACTTCTTCCACTCTGCTTTTTTGTTGTTGTTTAAACAGCATAGTAACCTCTTTGTTGGCCTTTGTTACTCCAACATCCCTCAGCACCAGGCTCACAACTTCTTATGAGATAATTCCCAAGCCCACAGAATAATCTGCATTGATTTCACTTCAGGGTGGTTGTTTCCAGGTGCTTCCTTACAGAGGCACTGTAAACTTGCTCAACTGTCCCCACAGCAGAGCTGAATAAATTCCTTCCAGGAAAGCTTTTGGTGGAACAAGCAGCTGACCTCGCCCCATAACTTGTGACTTCAGGTTAACCCCAAAGAGGCCTGACGTGGCCTTCATGTTCTCTTCCAGACCTTCTGCCTCTGTTTTGTCTTCAGCTCTTTGGACTTTATAACCCTCTTCCATTCTAATAACTAGGTCCCACCCCAAATCCAGGTCTTCAGTACTTAGGGCAAGACAGAATATTGAGAGTGGGCCCCTTGCCCTCTGACCCACTACATGTGCTGAGATTAAACTCCTTTCAAGCCTAGCCTATGCCTGAAACCATTCAGCTCTCTCACCCCCATGGGCCTCACCCTCTGCATGGTCAGAACCCGGCCACAGGGGCCAGCTCCAGTGCTGTCATCTGAGGGAGGCCTTATTCTCCATGGCAGGCCCTTCCAGTTATGCCTTCTGGCTATTTCTGACCCCAGGGAGCTATGAGACACCAGGGTGAGATAAAACTCTTTTTTAGATTTTGCCACAGTCATTGCATAGTAACAGCGATAATAATGATAACGTGGGCAACAAGAGTGATGATATTAGAAGTCACTGGATGTTTTCTTGTCATTTGTGAGTCAAGGTGAGGAGCCCAGCTTTCTGCAGAGCAGGACCTCGCTTCATAACTGTGTGCCATGCAGTCTGTGCCCTCATGGGAGGTGCCACACTGACCTCCACACTTTTCCAGCCACGGTGTGCACAGACTCAGCCAGCGGCCCATCCTGGGACAATTGCTCCGACCTCGGCCTAAACTGGCATTCTGGAGCCGGGTAAGACCAGGGAGGAAACAAAAGCTCTCTCTCTGCTTAATGAGGAGAACAAAGGCAAAATAAATGTAGATACAATTAAATTTCCTTACAATTTTCAGCCTACTAATAAATCCCTGAGATGGACAGAGTAGGACATTCCTTGAGGAATTCACAACAGCATCAACATTAATGCTTTGCTAGAGAAAAAAGCAACCTTAGAGTGACAATAGCCAGACCTCAAGGATCCTGTAAGTCTTCTCTAACGTACAAAGATCCTTTTGGAAACTTCCTTTATCTCTACCCCTCCCTCCAACTTAAAAGTATGTAACCAATCACTCATCACAACCCCAGTGCATCTCTTCTTGCCCATGGTTCCCGTCCCTGTGCTCTAATAAAAGCACCTTTGGCACCGAAGATATCTCAAGAATTCTTTCATGACTGAACATCACATCATGCTGAGGGGCAGCCCTTTAAGTCTATTAAAAATGCAGGGTGCCCAGGGGTACCTGGGTGGCTCAGTCGGTTAAGCAGCCGACTTCGGCTCAGGTCATGATCTCACAGTTTGTGAGTTCGAGCCCTGCATTGGGTTCTGTGCTGACAGCTCAGGGCCTGGAGTCTGCTTCAAATTCTGTGTCTCCCTCTCTCTCTCTGCCCCTCCCCCACTCATGCTCTCTCTCTCTCTCTCTCTCTCCTTCAAAAATAAATAAATTTTAAAAAAATAAAAGAAAAATGCAGGGCGCCTGGGTGGCTCAGTGGGTTAAGCATCCGACTTCGGCTCAGGTCATGATCTCACGGTTCGTGGGTTTGAGCCCCGCATCAGGCCCTGTACTGACAGCTTGGAGCCTGGAGCCTGCTTCAGAATCTGTGTCTCCCTCTCTCTCTGCCCCTCCCCCACTCGTGCTCTCTCCCTCTCTCTCCCTCTCTCTCTCTCTCAAAAATACATAAACATCTAAAAAAAATTTTTTTTAATGAAAGCCACACAAAGCATTTTTGCAAGCTGGCTGAACTGAGCCCTGGGAACCACATCTCAAAACTCCACCAGAGCCTTTCCCAAGACTATTTTATGCAACTTTGGTATCTCTGCCTGTGTATTCCCCAAAATAGAAGAAAAGGGGGTGAGGCAGAGAGACTGGAGGCTACAGAACATCAGGTCTGAAGGTGCCTAAGTGGCTCCTCCCTCTGTGGAAGGCAGTAGTCAAAGTGTGCCTCAGGCCCTCTATGAAAGCCCAGGACTTACCATCTTGAGTCATGTCCGGGGTCTGTCCACACAGGCCAGTAGCAGGAGGACCACCTGAATGCTGACTTCAGCAGTCAGGAATCTCTCCAGATATGGTACACTCCTTCACATCATGTACTGCAGTTTGTTGTTGTTTTAGGACATGGCTATTTGAGTATTAACCAAGTTCCACAAAATTAGGAGCCCTCAGACACTTGCCCAGGGTTTGGCACAGAGCAAGCTCACATAAATATTTGTTACATAAACAAAACTGAATGGGCACCAGCCAGTCCAGGGTGCCGCATTTTATGAGAGGAGCTGACAAACTATAGCATATCGGGAGATGGCACGGCCAGGGTTGTGAATGTTCTGGAGACCTCATCACATGAGAAAGGTGACAAGAACAGAATTGATAAGGACAGAGAAGAGGAGGTGTCAGAGGGGGCCTGGCCAATTGTTTGGTGATGCCACGTGGAGGAAGAATTCAATAAGCCTTGATTTACACTGTTCCAGAAGGTAGAATGGGAACCAAGGAGCAGAGGTCCGACATAGATTGCATCTCCCAGTGATGTATGTTCCCCAAGACTAGCACTATCCGGAATGGCACAGGCTGCCCCCTGGGGAGGGCCGCCTCCGTTAGAGGGCACGGCCAAGCACAGGCTGGTCACCACCATGGGGTGTACCTTTTGAAAGGTTACCTGGAACCACTGACATTACCTGGAAGATTTCGATTTGTGTCTCTCATGCCCCAGAATAGAAGGACAAGTGTCCGTGCAATACGAGTCCTGAGGGGCCCTGAGCAAAGCAATGGAAGAGAGGAAAAATCTGACTTCAACATCCTTCACTCACCTTTTCACAACCTTTATTGACTCTACTCCCCAAACTCCTAACACTAACTTTCCTGGCTTGGGTATGAGTAATGGAAAAAAAGAACTTATTTACAAGTGTTAATGCCTTACTATGTCAGTCCACATTTTGAAAGAGGATGCCTGGACTTGTGATGAGCACCAGATGTTGTATGGAACTGCCGAGTCACCCCAGTGTATACCTGAAACTAATATCACACTGTATGTTAACCAAATGAAATTTAAATAAAAACTTAAAAAAAAAAGCGAGTGCCTTGGTAAAGTGTGAGCAAGTCTAATGGTGGGTTGGCAGCTCAGAGTAGCATTTGAATGGGAAAGTCTTCTCAGATACTTTTCAGTTAGTCAACCAACAAGGGCTCAAAATCTCTACTATGGCCAGTGCAGTGCTACGGAGGGGTGTGGGCACAGTGTTATGCAGGGGTGTGGGCAGAGGACTGAAAGGTAGAAGTCCTGAGGTTAAGTCCCAGTCCCACCTCACACTGACTATGTTGTCTAGGTCAATTACTTAGCTTCTCGGGACTTCGATTTCCTCGTCTATAAAATAGGGTTACTACCCCCTCTTCTTGAGAACAAACACACAAAATGACAGAGAAAGGATATGGGGACACAGAAGGAGAAGCACGCAGCTCAGGCCCAGGGAGAGGACTGAGCCACGCCTAATCCCCACTGAGAGCCCAGTCTTTCCTACTGGCATAGAAGTTTCCTCAGTTCTCTCTCCACCAGCCCAGGCATGCCCAAAGGCCCTTGAACTCATCCCCCTCCACAACCACTTCAGGTACTCCAGAGGGTGTCCTCAACTTCACCCTTCCTACCCCAAGCAGCATTTACTGGCTTCAGAGGGAGAGAGTTGCATAAATGAAAACCAGCTTAGCAAATACAGGCAGCTAGACCCGTAAGTTTCTTTACTGCAAGTAAAAGGCTTCATTATTCTGTTGCATAGAACTGACTCAGAGCAAATTAAAACAGATTTCCACAATGACCTGCTGACCTTGCTCTTCACTGATGAGATGCCAGATACCAGAAGAAATCAGCTCAACTTCAGGGCCAAGAATGAGATTTGAGAATGTATTTTCTGACAAGAAACAAAGCATAAAAGAAATGGGATCCTTTGGTGATTGTCTGTCTGTCTGCTCGTTTGGGTTGTCCCTTGGACATTTCCAGTATAGATAAATCAGGGGTAGGCAAACTCTCTCTGTAAAGGGTCAGATAATAAATATTTTTGGCATTTGTGGCTAAGGATATTACATTGATACTTATATTTAACGAGAGAGAAAACAAACTTCCACAATTTTTATTGACAAAATTCAAAATATGATATTAATAATTGAATACAATTTTTTGTAATACAGGTCTACAATGAGAAAAAAATGTAATTCTCTTTTTAAGGAGTAACAGTTCATCTAATTGAGGTTCAGAGTTGTTCCTTATCATCAAAATCGACTGCAAATGTTCATCTGCCGATGCTAATGTGTAAAAAGATCTTAGATATTCCATATTTAAAAATGCGTTTTCACACATAGATATTGCCAAATACTGATGTCAATCCATAGATAGGATTTTAATTCAGCATTTTCATCACTTGGAAGATATTTATGGAATTCTACTAAATTCATCTCTTGATATTTGCCTTTTAACATGGTATTACATTAAAGAGTGTAAGTCCTTCCAATTGAAGGCTAAGGGGAAAAATCTTCAATTGCATAGTTAAATGGAAACGGAAATTGCCTTTGTACCTGCATCAAGGTCCAAAAAAAAAAACAAAAAAACAAAACCAAAAAACTGCTGCCAGTACAGAGTTGAGCTCAGAAAATACATCTGCTACAAATTTGTGTGGCAGTACAGCTTCACTTTTTATTCTAACTTTTGACACACAGGAAGGCACACTTCGACATTACTGGTAATCTAGACAGTGTTAGTCATCTCAGAAACAACTTTAGCACGGTAGGAGTTCCACATTTAAGAGATCATTTGCCTTGTAAATTTAAATTAAATTCATTAAGAAACATTATCAAGTCTGCCACAAAAGCTAACTTCCAAAGCCATCTCTATTAAAAAATAGTGGATGAAGATAATTCTCATTCAATAAAAATTTCAAGCTTAGCCTTGAACTCAAAAAATCACAGAAAAACTTGACCACTGCTAAACCTTCAAACTATTGTGGAATAGAGCGAGTGAGACTACTTAACCTCTATTTCTGACCCAAAAAATCACAGAACTGAGGATGATTAAGTGCACAAGAGGAAGTGAAGTTCACCATTGACACCATTGGTTCAAAAACATGAAAGACTCCAACATTTTGTCCAAAGTATCTGCTGACAAATAACACAACATTAATCATAGGCTTTAAACACTACGGTTTCATGAGCTTTGAAAATGTTTCCAATTAAGCCCTTTTCCAACTGTGTTTTTACCATCAGTTGTGACATATAGTAGCAGATTCCACTTCAGGAAATCAGTATTTTCTGCACTTTGAGAACATGCTTGCAGGCAGGTATTGCACAGACTATAGCAGAGGTACTTCAGATTTGTCAGGTACTTCAAACTCAGTATTAACTATCCAAATAAACAACTGAGCAGTATCAGAAACATCTGCCAACTCATCAAAAACCAAAGAAAATCACTCAAAACCATTTATTTGCCTTGTTTTTTATTGACGGTTGATGTTCCCAATGTCCTCACTCTTTACCAAAAGGCTAGTGACCTTAACCAAGTTTGTGTTCTCTGGATACATTTCTTCAGCCACTGCAATCAAATATGATTTAATTGACTCACTAGAAAAGCTTTCCTTGCTTAGCTAACAAAAGAGCTGCTCGGAAACTTACTTAGTGTGGTTTTGCTTACATTTTTTTGTAAAGAAATTCTGCTGTGATATGTCTCAATTTCAGTTTGCTGATTTTTCTGACCATTGTTTCCTGTGAGTTGGGCACTTTGTTTTTTTAAACTTTTTTTTAATGTTTTTATTTTTTTATTTTTGAGAGAGAGACAGACAGACAGAGCATGAGCAAAGGAGGGGCAAAGACAGAGGGAGACACAGAATCCCAAGCAGGCTCCAGGCTCTGAGCTGCCAGAGCAGACCTGGATGCAGGGCCCAAACTCACGAACCATGAGATCATGACCTGAGCTGAAGTCAGACAGACGCTTAACCAACTGAGCCACCCAGGCGCCCAACTTGGAAACCTTTGATGAGTGCTTAGTCTGATGACATCAACACAGATTGTATGATCTCAACACAGCAGCAGCATCACTGCATAATAAACGTAATGCTTTGTCCTCTAATTCCATGATGAGAAGGACAACAGACTATGTTCCACTGTGCCTTAAAAGAAGGACATTTGAAGTCTACTTTTCTCTTCTTTTTTTTTTTTTTTTTTTGACATGATGGGTGTGACTGGTAATAGAAAATGAAAGGAGTTGTTACAGTACAATGATCAGCTTGCCCTTGAAACACTGTCAAGTCACGACTGCACCTGCAATTAACAGCACAGTCAGCAGCAATGTGAAGGTGCCAGAGACAATATGCAACAAATAAGCATGGCTGTGTTCCAATAAAACAATTTATGGGTACTAAAATTTGAATTTCATATGATTTTTATGCATCACAAAATGGTGTTCTTTTTTCCATTCTTTTCATTCAGTTAAAAACATAAAAATCATCCTTGATTTGTGGGCCTTACAAAAACAGTCGGCAGGCATGATTTGGCCCACAGCCATAGTTTGTCAACCCCTAAATTTTATGACTGTATTTTCTTGAATGGTATAGTTGTAGTTAGGGCTGCTTGGAGTCAGGAAAATGGACCAGGCCACTTCTAACCTCCCCTCCAATATGGGAATCTGTGGCATGTGTCACAGGCTATGGGTGCTGTCATGTAATCACGTTAACCAGCTGGGTGAGCATCTGTGCCCAGCAGTCTGTTAGCCATTTGAGTGAGTGGGCAAGAAAAGCAGGGGACAAAAGAGAGATAGGAAACATAGGAGCTTCCCTCAAGTGTCCTGCAGTCCAGTTGTTTGTTTTGTTTTGTTTTTAAGTAGGCTACACCCATGCTGGGTGCCCTAACACGAGGCTTGAACTCATGACCCTGAGATTAAGACCTGAGCTGAGATCAAGAGTTGGACACTTAACCAACTGAGCCATCCAGGAGCTCCTAGGATGAGACAATTTTAATACATACTTTTAACGGCGTTAAGTAAGGTCTCTTGAATAGACTTGGTGCCTAATAAGTATTTGGTGAAGGAATCAGCCAGTAAATGATACATAATATGACTGTTTCTAAACCTAATAGAAGCTCAGCATGGTTGCAACATTAAGCCCCTAGTTTCTGAAGTCCCAATGCCTGGGTTCAGTTCTTGCCACTGCTATTTACTACTTCTAGGACCTCAGACAAATTATTTGACCTCTTTTAGCTCTACTTTCCTATCTATAAAGTGAGAGTAATAATATTATCTATTTCACAAGCTTGTTGTGAGCATCAAATGAGATAATGGTTGTAAAGCACTTGGCACAGAGCTCAAAGAGCTCAATAAATAGGAAGTACTAGTTGATAACATTGTGTTGTATAATCAAGGTTTGCTAAGAGGCTAGAACTTAAATGCTCTCACACACACAAAAAAGGTAAGAATGTAAAAGGATTAAAGACCTAAATGTGAGACCAGAAACCATAAAAATCCTATAAAAGAGCAGAGGGAGTAATTTCTCTAACATTGGCCATAGCAACTTTTTTCTAGATATGTCTCCTGAGGCAGCGGAAACAAAAGCAAAAATGAACTATTGGGACTACATCAAAATAAAAAGCTGCAGAGAGAATGAAACAATCAACAATACTAAAGGCAACTTACTAAAGGCAGAATGAGAGGAGATATTTGCAAATGACATATCTGATAAAAGGGTTAATATTCAAAATTTAAAGAACTGATACAACTCAACATCTAAAAAACAAATAATCCAATTTAAAAATGGGGAGAAGACATGAACAGACATTTCTTCAAAGACATACAGATGCCCAACAGACACATGAAAATATGTTCATCATCACTTATGATCAGGGAAATTCAAATCAAACTACAATGAGATATCACCTCACATCTATCAGAATGGCTAAAATCAACAACACAAGAAACAACAAGTGTTGGCAAGGATACGGAGGAAGGGGAACACTTTTGTACTGTTGGTGGGAATGCAAACTGTTATAGTCACTGTGGAAGATGGCGTGGAGTTTCCTCAAAAAGTTAAAAATAGAGAGTTCCGGAAGATGGCGGCGTAGGAGGACGCTGGGCTCACCGCCCGTCCTGCTGATCACTTAGATTCCACCTACACCTGCCTAAAGAACCCAGAAAACCGCCAGAGGATTAGCAGAACGGAGTCTCCGGAGCCAAGCGCAGACGAGAGGCCCACGGAAGAGGGTAGGAAGGGTGACGAGGCGGTGCGCTCCACGGACTGGCGGGAGGGAGCCGGGATGGAGGGGCGGCTCGCAGGCCAAGCAGAGCCCCCGAGTCTGGCTGGCAAAAGCGGAGGGGCCGGACGGAGTGTGTTCTGACAGCAAGCGCGACTTAGCGTCTGGGAGGTCAGAAGTTAACAGCTCTGCTCAGAAAGCGGGAAGGCTGGAGGACAAAGGGAGGGAGAGCTGCTGAGCCCCTGGACGGCAGAGCTCAGCTTGGCGGGGAACAAAGGCGCTTGCCAGCGCCATCTCCCCCGCCCATCCCCCAGCCAAAATCCCAAAGAGAACCAGTTCCTGCCAGGGAACTTGCTCACTCCACGCAAACACCCAACTCTGTGCTTCTGCGGAGCCAAACCTCCGGCAGCGGATCTGACTCCCTCCCGCTGCCACAGGGCCCCTCCTGAAGTGGATCACCTAAGGAGAAGGAGCTAAGCCTGCCCCTCCTGCCCCCGTGCACCTTGCCTACCCACCCCAGCTAATACGCCAGATCCCCAGCACCACAAGCCTGGCAGTGTGCAAGTAGCCCAGATGGGCCAAGCCACCCCACAGTGAATCCCGCCCCTAGGAGAGGGGAAGAGAAGGCACACACCAGTCTGACTGTGGCCCCAGGGGTGAGCTGGGGGCAGACATCAGGTCGGACTGCGGCCCCGCCCACCAACTCCAGTTATACACCACAGCACAGGGGAAGTGCCCTGCAGGTCCTCACCACTCCAGGGACTATCCAAAATGACCAAACGGAAGAATTCCCCTCAGAAGAATCTCCAGGAAATAACAACAGCTAATGAACTGATCAAAAAGGATTTAAATAATATAACAGAAAGTGAATTTAGAATAATAGTCATAAAATTAATCACTGGGCTTGAAAACAGTATACAGGACAGCAGAGAATCTCTTGCCACAGAGATCAAGGGACTAAGGAACAGTCACGAGGAGCTGAAAAACGCTTTAAACGAAATGCAAAACAAAATGGAAACCACGACGGCTCGGATTGAAGAGGCAGAGGAGAGAATAGGTGAACTAGAAGATAAAGTTATGGAGAAAGAGGAAGCTGAAAGAAAGAGAGATAAAAAAATCCAGGAGTATGAGGGGAAAATTAGAGAACTAAGTGATACACTAAAAAGAAATAATATACGCATAATTGGTATCCCAGAGGAGGAAGAGAGAGGGAAAGATGCTGAAGGGGTACTTGAAGAAATTATAGCTGAGAACTTCCCTGAACTGGGGAAGGAAAAAGGCATTGAAATCCAAGAGGCACAGAGAACTCCCTTCAGACGTAACTTGAATCGATCTTCTGCATGACATATCATAGTGAAACTGGCAAAATACAAGGATAAAGAGAAAATTCTGAAAGCAGCAAGGGATAAACGTGCCCTCACATATAAAGGGAGACCTATAAGACTCGTGACTGATCTCTCCTTTGAAACTTGGCAGGCCAGAAAGGCTTGGCACGATAGCTTCAGTGTGCTAAACAGAAAAAATATGCAGCCGAGAATCCTTTATCCAGCAAGTCTGTCATTTAGAATAGAAGGAGAGATAAAGGTCTTCCCAAACAAACAAAAACTGAAGGAATTTGTCACCACGAAACCAGCCCTACAAGAGATCCTAAGGGGGATCCTGTGAGACAAAGTACCAGAGACATCACTACAAGCATAAAACATACAGACATCACAATGACTCTAAACCCGTATCTTTCTATAATAACACTGAATGTAAATGGATTAAATGTGCCAACCAAAAGACATAGGGTATCAGAATGGATAAAAAAACAAGACCCATCTATTTGCTGTCTACAAGAGACTCATTTTAGATCTGAAGACACCTTTAGATTGAGAGTGAGGGGATGGAGAACTATTTATCATGCTACTGGAAGCCAAAAGAAAGCTGGCGTAGCCATACTTATATCAGACAAACTAGACTTTAAATTAAAGGCTGTAACAAGAGATGAAGAAGGGCATTATATGATAATTACAGGGTCTATCCATCAGGAAGAGCTAACAATTATAAATGTCTATGCGCCAAATACCGGAGCCCCCAGATATATAAAACAATTACTCATAAACATAAGCAACCTTATTGATAAGAATGTGGTCATTGCAGGGGACTTTAACACCCCGCTTACAGAAATGGATAGATCATCTAGACACACAGTCAATAAAGAAACAAGGGCCCTGAATGATACATTGGATCAGATGGACTTGACAGATATATTTAGAACTCTGCATCCCAAAGCAATAGAATATACTTTCTTCTCGAGTGCACATGGAACATTCTCCAAGATAGATCATATACTGGGTCACAAAACATCCCTTCATAAGTTTACAAGAATTGAAATTATACCATGCATACTTTCAGACCGCAATGCTATGAAGCTTGAAATCAACCACAGGAAAAAGTCTGGAAAACCTCCAAAAGCATGGAGGTTAAAGAACACCCTACTAACGAATGAGTGGGTCAACCAGGCAAGTAGAGAAGAAATTAAAAAATATATGGAAACAAACGAAAATGAAAATACAACAATCCAAACGCTTTGGGACGCAGCGAAGGCAGTCCTGAGAGGAAAATACATTGCAATCCAGGCCTATCTCAAGAAACAAGAAAAATCCCAAATACAAAATCTAACAGCACACCTAAAGGAAATAGAAGCAGAACAGCAAAGGCAGCCTAAACCCAGCAGAAGAAGAGAAATAATAAAGATCAGAGCAGAAATAAACAATATAGAATCTAAAAAAACTGTAGAGCAGATCAACGAAACCAAGAGTTGGTTTTTTGAAAAAATAAACAAAATTGACAAACCTCTAGCCAGGCTTCTCAAAAAGAAAAGGGAGATGACCCAAAGATAAAATCATGAATGAAAATGGAATTATTACAACAAATCCCTCAGAGATACAAACAATTATAAGGGAATACTATGAAAAATTATATGCCAACAAATTGGACAACCTGGAAGAAATGGACAAATTCCTAAACACCCACACTCTTCCAAAACTCAATCAGGAGGAAATAGAAAGCTTGAACAGACCCATAACCAGCGAAGAAATTGAATCGGTTATCAAAAATCTCCCAACAAATAAGAGTCCAGGACCAGATGCCTTCCCAGGGGAGTTCTACCAGACGTTTAAAGCAGAGATAATACCTATCCTTCTCAAGCTATTCCAAGAAATAGAAAGGGAAGGAAAACTTCCAGACTCATTCTATGAAGGCAGTATTACTTTGATTCCTAAACCAGACAGAGACCCAGTAAAAAAAGAGAACTACAGGCCAATATCTCTGATGAATATGGATGCAAAAATTCTCAATAAGATACTGGCAAATCGAATTCAACAGCATATAAAAAGAATTATTCACCATGATCAAGTGGGATTCATTCCTGGGATGCAGGGCTGGTTCAACATTCGCAAATCGATCAACGTGATACATCACATTAACAAAAAAAAAAAAAGAGAAGAACCATATGATCCTGTCAATCGATGCAGAAAAGGCCTTTGACAAAATCCAGCACCCTTTCTTAATAAAAACCCTGGAGAAAGTCGGGATAGAAGGAACATACTTAAAGATCATAAAAGCCATTTATGAAAAGCCCACAGCTAACATCATCCTCAATGGGGAAAAACTGAGAGCTTTTTCCCTGAGATCAGGAACACGACAGGGATGCCCACTCTCACCGCTGTTGTTTAACATAGTGCTGGAAGTTCTAGCATCAGCAATCAGACAACAAAAGGAAATCAAAGGCATCAAAATTGGCAAAGATGAAGTCAAGCTTTCGCTTTTTGCAGATGACATGATATTATACATGGAAAATCCGATAGACTCCACCAAAAGTCTGCTAGAACTGATACATGAACTCAGCAAAGTTGCAGGATACAAAATCAATGTACAGAAATCAGTTTCATTCTTATACACTAACAATGAAGCAACAGAAAGACAAATAAAGAAACTGATCCCATTCACAATTGCACCAAGAAGCATAAAATACCTAGGAATAAATCTAACCAAAGATGTAAAAGATCTGTATGCTGAAAACTATAGAAAGCTTATGCAGGTAATTGAAGAAGATTTAAAGAAATGGAAAGACATTCCCTGCTCATGGATTGGAAGAATAAATATTGTCAAAATGTCACTACTACCCAAAGCTATCTACACATTCAATGCAATCCCAATCAAAATTGCACCAGCATTCTTCTCGAAACTAGAACAAGCAATCCTAAAATTCATATGGAACCACAAAAGGCCCCGAATAGCCAAAGTAATTTTGAAGAAGAAGACCAAAGCAGGAGGCATCACAATCCCAGACTTTAGCCTCTACTACAAAGCTGTAATCATCAAGTCAGCATGGTATTGGCATAAAAACAGACACATAGACCAATGGAATAGAATAGAAACCCCAGAACTAGACCCACAAACGTATGGCCAACTCATCTTTGACAAAGCAGGAAAGAACATCCAATGGAAAAAAGACAGTCTCTTTAACAAATGGTGCTGGGAGAACTGGACAGCAACATGCAGAAGGTTGAAACTAGACCACTTTCTCACACCATTCACAAAAATAAACTCAAAATGGATAAAGGACCTGAATGTGAGACAGGAAACCATCAAAACCTTAGAGGAGAAAGCAGGAAAAGACCTCTCTGACCTCAGCCGTAGCAATCTCTTACTCGACACATCCCCAAAGGCAAGGGAATTAAAATCAAAAGTGAATTACTGGGACCTTATGAAGATAAAAAGCTTCTGCACAGCAAAGGAAACAACCAACAAAACTAAAAGGCAACCAACGGAATGGGAAAAGATATTTGCAAATGACACATTGGACAAAGGGCTAGTATCCAAAATCTATAAAGAGCTCATCAAACTCCACACCCAAAAAACAAATAACCCAGTGAAGAAATGGGCAGAAAACATGAATAGACACTTCTCTAAAGAAGACATCCGGATGGCCAACAGGCACGTGAAAAGATGTTCAACGTCGCTCCTTATCAGGGAAATACAAATCAAAACCACACTCAGATACCACCTCACGCCAGTCAGAGTGGCCAAAATGAAGAAATCAGGAGACTATAGATGCTGGAGAGGATGTGGAGAAACAGGAACCCTCTTGCACTGTTGGTGGGAATGCAAATTGGTGCAGCCGCTCTGGAAAGCAGTGTGTAGGTTCCTCAGAAAATGAAAAATAGACCTACCCTATGACCCAGCAATAACACTGCTAGGAATTTATCCAAGGGATACAGGAGTACTGATGCATAGGGGCACTTGTACCCCAATGTTTATAGCAGCACTCTCAACAATAGCCAAATTATGGAAAGAGCCTAAATGTCCATCAACTGATGAATAGATAAAGAAATTGTGGTTTATATACACAATGGAATACTACGTGGCAATGAGAAAAAATGAAATATGGCCTTTTGTAGCAACGTGGATGGAACTGGAGAGTGTGATGCTAAGTGAAATAAACCATACAGAGAAAGACAGATACCATATGGTTTCACTCTTATGTGGATCCTGAGAAACGTAACAGAAACCCATGGGGGAGGGGAAGGAAAAAAAAAAAGAGGTTAGAGTGGGAGAGAGCCAAAGCATAAGAGACTCTTAAAAACTGAGAACAAACTGAGGGTTGATGGGGGGTGGGAGGGAGGGCAGGGTGGGTGATGGGTATTGAGGAGGGCACCTTTTGGGATGAGCACCGGGTGTTGTATGGAAACCAATTTGACAGTAAATTTCATATATTAAAAAAAATAAAATAAAAAAAAACAAAAAAAAAACAAAAAAAACAAAACCAAAAAAACAAAACAAAAAAAAAAAGTTAAAAATAGAACTAACCTATGATCTAGTAATTGCACTATTGGGTATTTACCCAAAGGATACAAAAACACTAATTCAAAGGGATACACACACCCCTCTGTTTGTAGCACCATTATTAACAATATGGGATACATATTTAGCCATAAAAAAGAATGAGATCTTGCCATCTGCAACAACATGGATGGAGCTAGAGAGTATAATGCTAAGTGAAATAAGTCAAAGAAAGATAAATACCATATGACCTCACTCATGTATAATTTAAGAAACAAAATAAAGGAGCAAAGGGGGGTAAAAGAGAGAAAGAGACAAACCAAGAAACAAACTATAGAGAACAAACTGATGGTTACCTGAGGGGACATGGTGGAGGATGAGTAAAATAAGTGATGGGAATTAAGGAGTGCACTTGTGATGAACACTGAGTGTTGTACAGAAGTATTGAGTTACTATATTGTACACCTGAAACTAACATTACACTGTATGTTAACTAACTGGAATTAAAATAAAAACTTAAATATGTAGATATATATAAATTATAAGTTGATCCCCCCCAAAATTTTCTTTAGGAAAAAAAAGGTACTTACGTGAGGTGTTGGGTATGTTAATGAACTAGATATGAGGAATCTTCTTGCAATGGGTACGTATATCAAATCTTCACAATGTACACCATACACTACAATTTTTTATATTTTTTTAATGTTTATTTATTTTTGAGAGAGAGAGACAGAGACAGTGCGAGCAGGGGAGGGGCAGAGAGAGAGGGAGACACAGAATTCGAAGCAGGCTCCAGGCTCTGAGCTGTCAGCACAGAGTTGGACGTGGGGCTCGAACCCACAAACTGTGAGATCACGACCTGAGTTGAAGTTGGATACTTAACTGACTGAGCCACTCAGGCGCCCTCATACACTACAATTTTATTTGTGAATTATACTTCAATAAAGATAATAAAGCTAAAAGCACTGTTATCAGAGAAAGGAAGACTACTGGGAGCCTGGGAACCAGAACAGGCTCTGTGCAGAGGTGGGTGTTACAGGACATGAGTGAAGCAGAGGCGGAGGTGAGGTGAGTGCGTGCAGGAAAGCAAAGACACAGCCTGGGAGCTGGGTTTGCCAGCAGTGTTTGGGAGCCTCCATGTTTCTTGGTGAGACAGCTTTAAGGCCAACACTGAATGATGAGGAAGGCAGAGTTGGTTCATGTTAACCTTACTGATAACCAAAAACACAGTTTGGGGAGCAACTGGGATCCCTCTGAGATGCCTTGCCTGGACTTAAGGCCTAACCACCGCCACAGGCACACCACCGGTCAGGCAGAGCCAGGGAAGCTAGCCAGGGGCCTCTCAGGGGCTCACTGGATGTGTCCACTATGTCACTGTTATCACCACCGTTGGAGATGGTGGCCAATGTTAGTTGAGCATCTATGAGCAGGGCGTTGTGCCAGGGAGCAAGGAGATATAAGACTTTGATGATTTCAGAGAAGTTATAATTCACTTTAGACCATATGGCAGGGCATGCCACAACTCCAGTAATGCCTTCTGGTAACAGGGAGGTGACGTCTGATCCCAGCACTGACTAGCTGTGTGCCGTTCTGTACACTGTGGACCTCCACGTCCACGTTATAAACAAATCAAATCTGCTGCTGTAGTTTTCAAGCTGTCTGAGTCCAGAATCCCTTCCTTAAAACAAAGCGTAGGATGTTTGAAAGACAAAAGCAGTTAGTTGAATGGGCATAAGCAGCTGAGTCCTTCCTCCCGGCCCCTCACCTCAGCTCCTGACAGGTTCTAAGGAACACAGTTTGAAAACCACTGGGTTAGAGCCATGAAGTGCCTCTTGGTGCTACTTTGAGGATCCTCTATGGTGGTAGATGTTGCTCTGAACCAAAGTGCTGTGCTAGATAAGGTGTGCCAAGAAGCTCAGTTCAGGAAGAGATCAAAGGGGGATCAAGGTGTGTTTCATGGAGGGAGGCAGATTTTCAAGAAAGTGAGAGGTAAATGAAACATTTCAGAGGACTTAGCACCTGGACAAAGGTGTAGAGGTGGGTCTGGGGCTCAGCAAAGATGACATGTTAACTAGAGCAGAGGTTCTGGAAGGGAGATGAAGTTGGAAACAGGAGTCAGGTCAGATTATGGAGACCCTGACAGAGACCCTGATGGAAGGCCCCTGGTGCCCGTGCCCCCATCCCTGATCAGTGAGGTCTGCTTTGCAGAGGACAGGATCTACAGAGCGGTCTACACCATGTCCCACTGCAGCTGTGGGTGACCTTCACCAACCCTCCCTCACGCCTGCCACATCCCTTGCAAGTTCATCAGGCACCATATACCTGAGCTCTGTGGTCACAAGGCCCTAAAAGGGGGTCAGGGGTGGGGTCCAAGAGACACATACTTGATACTCAAAGCAGTCATGCCCAGATTTCCCAAACAGTAGTCAGTGTGGGGCCCACAGAGAAGCAGAAGCATTGCCATAGGGAAATCTGTGAGGCTTAGCAATGCATTGTGTCGGCCAGCTCCCCTAATTTAGGAGGAGCTAAAAGATTTAAATTACCATCGTGTCCTTAATCCTAAAATACCATTAATCCCCTGTAACACTCCTGCATTCTTGTGAGCATATGGGCGGCAACAGCTATTATGTTCACTTAACTGGGAAGAAACGCCAAGGAAGAATCAGTCATGATGCCTAAGACAACAAGAAATGTGAGATGGGAAAGAACTCGAAATTCAGGAGACATTCGAGAAGGGAAGGAATGGAAGGAGGCAAGGAGAGAGGGCTGGAAGTGAAGAAAAGACAAACTTGGGCTCAGACTCCCATCTCAGCCGGGAGGCCTAGTGTGAGACCTTCTAGAAAGGATGGCACCCTTCTCCACGCTGCCCCCACATCCTGAAAATGCCCAAGGCAGCAGCCCTCACACTGTTGAGTGACTATTTACTTGTTTCCTTTTTCAGCCTGAAAGTTCCATGGATCCTATCTGTCTTGTTCACAGTATGTCCCCAGTGCTTAGTGTTTACTGAGTAAACTAGATTCCCCGGGCCAGGGAAGGAAACACAGGCACACGGAGGAAGGAAACGACTCAGAAGCAGACAGTCAAATGTAAATAGGCCACTGAGAGCTGTCTGGGCCTCTGGTTGGGACCAGACAGAAAGCTTCACCTCCTTCAGGCCATTATCAAACATCATCTTCTCAGAGCAGCTCCCCCAGCCAGCAGATCACAAATCCCCACCAGTCACTGCCTCTGTTCCACGGTCCCAAAACACCCTGTCGCCTCCCCTGCCTCTTCCTCTCCATAGTGCTTGGCACCAACTGACAAGCTGCGAAGTTATTTACTAGTTTATCATGAGTCTCCCCATCTTAGAATGTAAAGCTGTAGGAGGCCAGGGTGTCACTTCTGTAACCCTAGTGTCTAGAACAGTGACTGGTGTATAGCAGGTTGTTAGTAAGCATCTGTTCAATAAATGAACAAGGTTTATGGTGGTCTCCCAAACTTCTCAACGTGACTTCCTCCAGGGTTCCTTCCCTGTGTCTCCCACTCACGAAGACCCAGGGGAAATGCAATCTGTCATTCCCCACTCTCTCTTCCCTCCTCTTTGCTCTCAACAGCACTTATCCTTTGCCCTGTTACTTCTCTCTCTTGTTACCCTGGTACACAGAATCATCTGAAATGGCCAGCTGGGAAGCAGCCCTGTGTGTATTTGTCCAAGAGCCTGCCCCTAACAAAGGCATCTGAGTCTTATGCAAAAAAGCTGTGGAAACCCAGTGCTAGATGGCCAGAGACGGTGCCTAGTGCTGCTGGAAAGCTGTGAATAGATTCTTATTTTTCAGGTAGCACCATTTCTTGGAGCAAGGAGTTCCCCCAACTGCTGGCCAATTATATGGAGTAAGACTTCTTCTCTTTGTCTTAAAGACAAGCCTTTCTCAAGCCTTAAAGGAAGGAGGACCCCCTTATTTTATGTTAGGTGTTTGTAGACATGGCCATAGGCATATAATATATACCCTTCTTGTCCTTACAATGTTCCATTTAATGTCTTCGCTGCTGTCATCCTCTGTAAATGAAGAGACTTAATTTTGCCATTCAATCACATCAACAGGCATTTACAGCACACACCATGTGCCTGGCACTGTTGTAGGCACAGGGGCTATAAAGTACTTACTTTCTAGGGAAAGAGAGAGAAAAGAAATGAGCAAATATGCACCAAAGCAGGTGGTAGTCATAAGTGCTAAGAAGAAAAATAAAGCAGAGTAAGGGAACAGAAAGTTAGGTGACCACTTGCTATTTTCTACAGGGTGTCTGGGAAGGCTTCTCCAGTAAGTGGACATTTGAGCAGAGTCCTTAAAACAATGAGGAATTAAGCCACATGGCTATCTGAGGGAAGAGCATTCCAGGAAGTGGGAACCTCAGTGGAACAGCAAGGACAGAGGCCTTGAGGTAGGAGGTTCTTTATCGTCATCTCTTGGCTACCTTTTTTTGAAATTTTCCAATTGTTTCTCACAGTGTGGAGACCAAAATTGTACTTGCTGTTTCAGGCACTGGTCCATTAAATTCTTAATAATAATGAGGATAAACATAATTGCAGCTTAAATTTACTAAGTGCCTACTACATGCCAGTGACTGCCAAGTGCACCCAGCTCGTAAGCACCAGAGCCAGCATACAACCCCAGGCCGTCTGGCTCTGGAGCCAGGGAGGCTGAGAGTGAGTGTTCCTGGCTTGTTTGTAGCACACATTTCAGTGGTGTCCGTACTTTGGGTCTCCTTTTAAATTTATTCATCCTGAGGAAGTGCCCTGTGCCAGGCACTGTGCCACAAGCAAGGGACACGGAGACAAGTAAGCCACAGATGGAGGGGAGGCAAGCCTAGCACAGCTGGGTGCAGAGGCCGGCTCAGCACAGAAGGTTGTGACAGGCTGCGGAATACATGTCATGTGACAGGCTGCGGTAAGTTCTCAATACACAGCGCAGGAACCCGGGACCCCCTTCCTGCATCATGTGGACAGCTCAGAGCCCATCACTCCCTGTGGACAGTTTGGGCTGGCGTTAAATTGATCATGTGCCAAGTATCATGCTGAGCTTTTTACAGATAGACAAATCATATCGAAAGTAGCTAATGTTTCTTGAGGGCCAACCACCCGCCAGCAGAGTCCTAAGCACTTTGTCTTCACTACAATCC
Organism: Panthera uncia; assembly: GCF_023721935.1. Lineage (NCBI taxonomy): Eukaryota > Metazoa > Chordata > Mammalia > Carnivora > Felidae > Panthera > Panthera uncia. The sequence continues at coordinate 381,165 of NW_026057585.1, forward strand.
CACACTCTGATGGGAAGGAATAAGTAACATTACAAAGTCTAGCATTTGGACGTTCGTAATCTAAAGATGGGCATCTGCTTGAGTGATAGGCAAAGAAATGGTGTTGACTTGAGATAAGCCTGGAACAAAACTCCTGGCTGCCATTTTGGACAAGACTCCATGGATTCTGGGAAGACTGAGGCAGAGGAACATTGACATGGGCCAGGGTTTCATAACAAAATCAAGCAAAAGCTTACTTTTCAAAGAAAAGACTCCACATGAAGCAGAGGCTGCCAATGGCATAAAGCTCCCTTCATCCAGTGTCTGGGCCTGGGCACCCAAGCAGAGACAGCTCATGGCGAGGTCACATCTGAATCAGTACATGCAGCTCTCGGAGTCAGAACACACTCAGCACACCGTGGCTCCAGCACATGCATCTGTCCCTTCTCAGAAGGAATCCTTCCAGTTTACTGGTGCCAGACAACCGGTTGTTCACAGACCAAGGAATGTGGGTCAGTTCCTCTGACTCCAAGTCGACCTTCGTCCCCTACAGTGCAGTTCATGCACTTCCCACTCTAAGTACTTTTCCCTAAATGTATTACTTTGCATGTGCCTGTAAATGAATTCCATGTACCTTTCCTACCTGCTTTCTGGACTGAAGAGATGGTTCTCAAAATCATAATCATCACTGAACGAATGGACAATGATCTGCCCTCACTTCCCTCTGTTCCCCCATCCATCATTCGTGATCCTTCCACATGGAAAACAACCACCTCCTCTTCTTCAGGACATGTGGCTCAGGGCACCCGGGTGACTCAGTCAGTTGGGCATCCAACTTTTGGTTCATGTTATGATCTCATGGCTCATGAGTTCAAACCCCATATCAGGCTCTGTGCTGACAGCCCGGAGCCTGGAGCCTGTTTCAGATTCTGTGTGCGTGTCTCTCTCTCTGCCCCTCCCCCACTCACGCTGTCTCTCTCTTGCTCAAAAATAAACAAATTTTAAAAATAAATAAAATAAAGTAAAATATAATATAAAAAAAGGATGTGTGGCCCTCTAGGCTGCATCTGATGAGAGCCTGACAGGGGATGCCAGGTGGCTGTGGGAATGCACTGCGGAGAACCAAGTTGTGGCAAAGGTGACAATATAGCGTGGAACAGAGTCTCTAAACAGTCTACTTCAGGGGTGCCTGGGTGGTTCAGTCAGTTGGGCGGCCGACTACAGCTCAGGTCATGATCTCATGGTTTGTGAGTTCCAGCCCCGCATCAGGTTCTGTGCTGATAGCTCAGAGCGTGGAGCTTGCTTCCAATTCTGTGTCTCCCTCTCTCTCTCTGCCCCTTCCCTGCTTGTTCTCTGTCTCTCTCTCTTTCAAAAATAATAAACAATAAAAAAAATTTTTTAACTGGTCTACTTCCCACAGTCCATATCCTCAAGACTAAGTTGATAGCACAGACCTTATTAGTTTCAGAAAGTCCCTCCACTGCTTCTCAGATAGGATGGTTCAGACCAGCATCTCACCACTGTGGGTGGCCAGTAGAATAAATCATGACAGTAATTAATCTCTACCCATAAAGTACTTGAGCTCCTGACACATTCTGTAAACAGAGGCCTACATATACTGAGCACCGTGCTCAAGGAGGTCAGGACCTCTGCTGTGCAGCAAGTTTCCAGAGAGGAAATGATGGCTGGGCCCCTAGGTAGGGAAGCAGAGTGTGCTGACCTCACCCTCCCCTGTGCCAGGTGCTGGGGGAGAGAGCAAGCCTGAGCAGAGCTGGGATTCCCACACAGACCTGCCTGACCCTCGGACCCTGGTTCTTCCTGCCTGGTGTGGGGACTAGTAAATGTGAGCAGAGAGAAGAATGGAATGTAGTGTCAAGACAGGAAAGACCCTGTGCCATACACCTGTGTTTGACCATTTGGGTTCTAACTACAGCTAATTATTGACTTCTTGTGTGACCTTGTAAAATGCACATCCTCTCTCCAGGGACCTTGATTTTTCCCTTTTCAAAAGCGGGAAGGCTCTGGGCACTTGAAACTCCCTGTTCTATGGAACCTGAGACACCCACAGTACAGGGGCTTCGGTCCTTCCAGAGAGCAGAGGATGCCCTGCACTCACCTTCACCAGCCCACCTCCCATGACAGAGGCAGGCTCTGGACACCCTGCGGAGGGGACTGCCAGCCTCTTCTCTTATAGACTAGCAAGAGAAGGCTGACACTCTGCACAGATGCTTGGAGGTGAGAGGCTCAGATAGGAAGCCAGGCTCCTCCCGACTCTGATCAGCCTGGGCAACATGTCACGACAAAATCCTGCCTGGGCCTATCCCTCTGCTGCCACTTTTCCTCCCTAATCCCTCCCCTCTGCTCCTTTCGACAAATAGTGCAATGCTACTGTTTCTGGATGCTGCAAGAAACTAATGATTTCTTCCCTGCAGGGTTCTGGGGCCACGTGGAGCATTTGTGACCACAATAAAGAGGTTAGGGATTAAAGGGGATGAGTAGGCAGAACACCCATGGCAAAGGGGTGTGGTAACACAGCTGAGTCTGGTTGGGGCACACAGCCGGGTGTGAGGCATTGCAAGAGGGAGCCAAGGGACAGGGGGTGCTGTCTGGGTGGGTCCCACTGTGGGGGGAGAGCTAAAGATGGCAAAACTTTGTTCTTCCCCCAACCTTAGCCCCCAGCTCCACTGTAACCTCTCCTCGGATCCTTCTCATTATTAATGGGTCTGTCTTCCTCACCTACCATTCGTCAAGAGGATGAATGAATGAATGAATGAGCCAGCCAATTGAGGATGAAAACTCTGGTGTGGCCTCCAACCCCACAACCTTTCTTCTTTGTTTCCTGACTATGCCAAGAATTTGCTAGATGGACGTGACAAGTAGATGTATCACTCAAGCATCAACTGCCCTCATTTTCAGAACCAGGCAACAAATCACAAAGGATTGGGGACAGCATCCCTCCCCACTCCCAGAGCATCTCCACCAAAGCCCCCAGGCCATCCACTAGTGACCTCTAATACTCCTTCTGTGCACTGCTGGCCAAAGCCTCTGAAGAATCACTCCCCTTACTGAAGGCTTTGTAGTAACTCCCCGATACTGCCTGCTTTTCTCTCCATGCTCTCTCAGAACCCTGGACCCAGCATCCTATTGTGCCCAATAGCTGAGGGAATGAGAAACAGGCAGGAGCTTCTCAGGGACAGTAGGCAATCTGCTTCTCTGGGGAGCCTCAGGATGGACACCTGCCGGGGATGGCCAGGGCACTGACCATCTGAGGCCAAGGCAAGGCAAGACAGAGGCCTGATGAGTCTGATGCTCACCCAACACTGCTTTTGGCCTGCCTGTTCCAGAACCCATTGTGCACATGCTGACATGTGTCACACACACATTCAGCTGCTGGTGAGAGGTGCAGCTCCCAGGCTATGCCCAGATCCCACCTCATCGGCTGGACTGGGAACCACAGCACCCAGCTGTTTCCAGGGAAACTAAAACTGTTCCTTTGTTCTTTGTCTGTACAAATCCTTTCTGATACTAGCAGCCATTCCCCAGGCCTCCTGAAATCATCATAGCCCACCACCGGTCCAGCTTACAAACCCATCTTTCTGCCCCACACTCTGTATGGAGCCATAATTTTCACAGAATATGCTCTTTATTCCCTAGAGTCCAACTACAAACAAGCTCTAAATCCCACCCAGAACTCCCCCTGGAGCAAAGACTTGTAGAGGTGGGCAGTCACCAGGTTCAGCCACCCATTGGGGGCCTAGCACTGTGGCAGGGCACATGGGGGGCACAGAAGAAGGGAAGTCAAGGTCCCTGCCCCCAGAGAACTCATCATCTAATTCAGAGGTAAGAAGTAGACACAGGAAACAGCACACAGGGCTAAGACACCACATGAAATGAGAGCTTAGCTGTATGTTTCAAAATCCCACTCTACAGGGGCCACAGGAGCTACAGAAAGCCACCCAACATCAATTTAAAAAACTAGGAATGGCAAAGCAGAGCTTGTAGGAGACAGGCAGAGGTATTAAGAGGCTGTCTTTTCCCTCATAGAGCTCAAATTCTACTGAGATAGACAAACACAGACACAGCCATCTACAGAACACCAAAGAGAAGGTTGAAAACACCAAGCAAGGGCTACAGAGTATGGGGAGGGGCAGAGAAGAGAAGGGACAGTTCTGGTGAGGAAGACTTGGAGATATCTTTCTAGAAAAGGTAACTATTTAAATGTGTTTAAAATGAATAGAATTTTGGGGTGCCTGGCTGGCTCAGTTGGTAGAGCATGAAACTCATGAGTTCAAACCCCACACTGGGCATAGAACTTATGTAAAAGAATTTTTTAATTCTAATAAAAAAATAAAAAATAATAAAATGAGTAGAATTTTGGTCAACAGAAATAGAGAGAAGCGGGTCCAGGGGGGAGAAGCAGTGTGAATACAAATAGAAAGGACACTGCAGATTTAGTAAGAGAACCTCAAGAAGTCCACAGTGGTCAGGAAGAAATAAAACTACATGAAACCACAGATCTGCTTGCCATAGAGGGTCTTGAAGAGCATGTTAAGAATTTTGAACTTGAGGGGCACCTGGGTGGCTCAGTCGGTTGAACATCCAACTTTGGCTCAGGTCATGATCTCGAGGTTTGTGAGTTTGAGCCCCACATCGCCTCACTGCTGTCAGCACAGAGCCCACTTCAGAGCCTCTGTCTCCCTCTCTCTGCCCCTCCCGCACTCATGCTGTCTCTCAAAAATAAAAATAAATAAATAAATTTAAAAAAGAATTTTGAACTTGATTTTTATGGAAAAGTGATAACCCTTTATTCTTTTTTTTAATGTTTACTACTTTTGAGAGAGAGCAAGTGGGGGAGGGGCAGAGAGAGAGGGAGACAGAATCCCATGGAGGCTCTTGCTGTCAGCACAGAGCCCAACGCGGGGCTTGAACCCATGAACCGTGAGATCATGACCTGAACTGAAATCAGGAGATGGACACTTAACCGACTGAGCCACCCAAGCGCCTCCCTAACCTTTTATTCTAATGGGAAACTGTAACCCCCCCTTGAGAAGAGACAATCACTCTAGGGATAGTGTGAAGAATGAATTAGAAAGGAAGACTGGAGGCAGGGAGGTGTTTTGGTAGCTGCACAGCAGTCCCAGCGGTCCTGGCAAACAGAAACGAGGCCCACTCCTGAGCAGCGGCCAGAGCAAAGGTGAGGCAGGGAGAGACAAGAAACGAGTTAGGACAGAGTCTCAGCACCAGCAGACCTCAGGGAGCACACACGGGCAGAGGTGGGAAGACATCCAGTTCAACCAGTCATGGCTTCAAACCCCTCCCTCATTTAAAGATTAAGAAAAGGTCACAAAGTAGAAACATCGTTTCCAAGTTCACAGTGAAAGGGGGGGCCCTTGATGAGAAGCCAGGGCCTCCACTTCTCTGCCCAAGGGTTCTTGGGGGCACCGAAGTGAGGAGCAGGAGAAGCTGCAGGGAAAAGGGGGGAGCCGACCGCTTTTGCAGGGGAACAGGCAGATGCCTGATTTCCACACACCCAGCCACCCCACATTCACCTTTTCCCATCCTGAAGGAGCTGACTGGGGGATGGAAGTATGGGAGCTGGGGAACGGAAAACACCGATGTAACCCCAAGCGGCTTGCTAATAATACCTAAAATACAATTGAAACTTCAGAGACTACAAAGCATATTTATCTACCTTCCTTGCCCCATTTCCTCCACTCCCACTCTACCTCAAGCCACATTCATTCTTTTGGTCCACAAACCTTCAGAGGGTGGCTACCATTGTGGGTTCTTGGTGGCTGCTGGCTTCCAGGTGTTGCACAAGCCCCCCAGAAGGCACAGAACCGCAGTGCTACCTTGAAAATATTATGCCAGGTGCAAGAAGCCAGTCCAAAAAGGCCACATTTTGTATGATTCCACTTACAAGAAATTTCCAGGATAAGCAAAGCTATAGAGTCAGAAAGTAGGTCAGTGGTTGCCCTAGGATAGAAGAGGGCAGAATAGGGAATGAGTGCTAATGGGCACAGAGGGGATGAAAATGTTCTAAAAATGAGGTTTTAATGATGGTTGCACAATACTAAAAAGCACAGAGTGGCGCCTGGGTGGCTCAGTCGGTGAAGGTCTGATTCTTGATTTCAGCTCAGGTCAGGATCCCAGGGCTGTGGGATGGAGCCCCCCATCAGGGAGCTCCACGCACAGCACAGAGCCTGGTTAAGATTCTCTCTCTCTCTCTCTCTCTCTCTCTCTCTCTCTCTCTCTCCCTATGTTCCTCTCTCCCACTGAGTCTCTCTTTCTCTAAAATAAAAATAATAATAATAAAAGCATTGAATGTCACACTTTAAATGGGTGTATTGTATGGCACATGAATTACATCTCGATAAAGCTCTTTAACAAAAAGAACTCAAAAACCTGACCTGAATGATCCAATTTCTGTCACACATGGCCAACTTTAGGGGCATCTGTTTTGGTCTGGAGCGGTGTTAACTATGTTCTAGGGTTATCTAAAATTCCAGGGGCTGTGCTTGGCAATAACTTCTGACACTTTCTAGCTCATTTCATGGGGGGACATGGCCTGAGACATTGGGGAGGTAAGGGATGATGTATCCAAAAACAAAAACTACAGAAGAAAAGCCTGGGCTACAGGCTATCAGACAAAACCTGTGCACTAGACCCCCAGGAACTCAACCTCTCTTTCCCTTTTGGCTCAAAACACATTTTCTGACAAGGTTAAAATATCGCTGAGGCCAGTGTTAAACTTCAAAACCTACTAACTCTCACAGATGTCATTAATAGGGAGATGGCCTATAATTAGCAGGAGGGTATATCATCTGCAAGGAAAGATTTTAAAATGAGAACTTATTTGTGTAGATGATAATAAATGACCTTTCAATATCAAGAAATCTCAAAGACTTTTATGCCTATTAATTAGTCCCACTCCTTTCCAGAGGAAGGTGGTCATTTTCCCCATCTGCAGTTTATCTACCTGCTTAATTCCAAAAGCTAAACAGGAATGGAGGGCTTGCCCCAAGTTTACACAGGGGCCTTCCTTTGTCAGACAAACAGCCGTTCTCTGGGTCCTTGGGATTTCATCTCATTGAATAGACACCCAACTTCTCAACAGCAGGAAAAAGGAAGTCTAAAGAGCTCTGTGATAATTATCCGTAATGATTTGGTCAAAATATGCGAGGAGACTCCCTGAAAACTCCATTAGCTCAAAATAGTACCTGTCACACCCAATAGGCACATCTGCACCCCACAGAAAATGAACAGCAAAGGCTTTAATAAGGTCAAGACCTGAAAACAGTGGGCAACACGTGGAACTTCTTCCATCCCATTCTCTCCACTGTAAAGACAGAAGAGCAGCTTTAAAAAAAATAATAAGTATAAGCATCTCTCTTATCTCTCCAAATAGATTGTAGGTTGCTTCAGTGTTGGAACCATTTCGGTAGGGATGAAGCATGGGAAAATAATAAATATTTGACTGGCTAAGCATCAGAAGGTTCTCATTTCAAAGTTGGATTCCTTCAGAGCATGTCATTAGGAAATTACTCTGTTCTTATGTCAGCTTTTGTGGAAAACAATTCCTCTCACTGCGGAGTGGGCAATCACCAGTCCTATTCCAAAAGATGGTATGAACATAGGGGTTGCAAACAAGGGCTTGGGAGCCAGGAAGGTGCAGCTTCAATCCCCAGCTCCTCCATTGCAGGCTGCATGACCCTGGGAAAGTTATTTATCTTTCTCTAACTCTCAGTTTCCCTGTTTGAAAACTGACAATAATATTCCCTGCCTCATAGAGTTGGGGGAATTAAGCAAGACAACATATATAACATATAGCTCAACATAGAGCCTAGCATATGATAAGACCTCAATAAATTGTAGCTTAAAAAACATCTTGTCTTTGAGGCCACAAGGCCACAGACCAACATGAATGCAAATAAAAGGAAAACACACTGAAAAACAATGAACAAAAACAGTGAAGATGCTCATGCAAGTTACAAATGCTAGCTAAGTGACAGGACCCCCACAATCCCACTCCCCCTCCCCATTTCCCACTGAATAAGACTGAGAAGCACAAAGTTCTGAGGCTTTTAACACATTTACAAATACAGCAAAGTTATATTTTTACAACCTCTGAAGCCCCTGCTAACCCTAAGATTAGAATCACAGAATCTTAAAAATATTAATGCCAAAAGATCGTTAGAAATCAGTCCAACCCTCTCCTTTTACAGATGAAGAAATCCAAGATCGAGAGGTTAAGTAATTTGCCTGAAATTGCCCACTATATTCCATGATTTCTTCAAATATGTGTTATATTAAGCCTCTGCATCCTCCCCCTCTCTTCCCTCTAGCCAAACTCTCCCAACGCCCTATCAATGACAGTACAATGTCAACTGCAAAGGAGAAGCCTATGTATCTCGTGTCCCAGTGAAATTGAAAGTTCCTTAAAACAAAGACTGTGCCTTTGTCTCAGGGCCTACCAAAGAGCCCTCCACATGCGCACACAGACCCACTGACTGACTGAGCAACACACAGTTCTCTGCTCATCCTGTAGGAACTTACCAAGCATCGAATGAATGGGTACATAGCAGACCCTACTTTAAGAACATCATCTTTCTCAGGGGGACCCTGGCTGGCTCAGTCAATAGAGCATGTGACTATCGATCTCAGGGTTGTGAGTTTGAGCCCCAAGTTGGGTGTAGAGATTATAAATAAATAAGGAAGTAAATAAACAAACAAACAAACAAACATTTTTCTCTCCACTGCAGATTCAGGCAGAGAACTGCCCATCTAACCAATGAAAGAGTTTCTAAGGACCCCTGGAAAATACCAACATCTTGGGGGCCACAGCTTTGCCACTCTATTGCGATGGCTGTTGTCTTTACTCTCTACCCACTCCACTGACATTCCCCTTATTTGCCTCTGGGGTCACCAAAATTTCTCTTGGTTTTTGCTTCTAATGGGTAAGAAGAGACATAACTGAATAGTGCTTACAAGTCAAGATTCAAGGGTGCCTGGGTGGTTCAGTCAGTTGAGCGTCTGACTTCAGCTCGGGTCATGTTCTCATGATTTGTGAGTTCGAGCCCCACATAGGGTTCTCTGCTGTCAGCCTGACAGCACAGAGTCTGCTTCAGATCCTCTGTCCCTCTCTCTCTCCGCCCCTCCCCTGCTCTCTCTCAAAAAATAAATAGAACATTGAAGAAAACCAAGTCAAGATTCAAAAGCAGAAAGAGAATCTTGGTATGACCCCACTCTCAGGATTTATAAACAGACTGAAGCAAGTCCTGACTGGTACTAGGAGAGCCCAAAGAGCAGAGGATGCAAGCAGGAAGGCAGATGGCAGGCTCCCAGAGGGGGAAAGCCTGTGGGATGCTGGGAGGGGTGCCGAATCTGAGACCCCAGTGAACCCCTTTCAGATGTCAAATTTCTTCAGCACACTACAGTTCTCTGAGCTATCCAGACCTAGAGCCTAGAGTGCCTCCTGGCTTCTCCACCTTCCCTGCCCCTCACCTAATCTGGTCCCAAACCTTTCTTTCCCTCTATCATCCAGCTCCTATCATGTAGTTCGGAACTGCCTTGTCCAAGTCATTTCTCACATGGGCCACACAATAGACTGCTAGTCTCCCTGCTCAGAAACCCCTCTTTCCAGTTCATCCTGTATCCTGCAGTATCTGACGACCAACTTATCCTAGGTTGTCCAGAACTCTCCCCAATTTTAGTGCTGAAATCTCATGTCCTGGGAAACCCCTTAGTCCCAGACAAACTGAGACAGGTGGCCACCTTACTGCAGTCAGATTAAGATCTTCCCCCAGACAATGCTTTACTCATGTCATTTTCCTCACCAAAATGTTCCCCATCTACCATTTCTCATTAAAACTAACCCTAAAGCAGGCCCCAAATCTGCCTCAGAGAATGTATAAGAACCAGAGGTGAGAAAAAAAAGGATTCTAGGCCTGGCTTTCATCATAGCCCTGTGGAACCCTTAGCAAGTTACTCAGTCTACCTGGACCTCATTTTCCTCATCTGTAAAATTAAGAGGCTAAAACTAGATTTCCTTTGCCATTCCAAAATTTTCCAATTCTATTCTTCTGTACACCGTCTACTCCAGCCAGACTTACCAGCTCACCGCAATCCAAACATGTCTTATAAATTCTCACCTCATACCTTTGTCCTTTCCCTTCTCCCCACCAGGATTTCTCTGCTTTCTTCCTCCCACCTGAACCCCACCAGGAACAACACAAAACCTACCTAATGAAGGGAGCCTGGGCATAGCCCACGAAGACTCCTCATGCACCTAGGTTTTCTAACTCTCAGCACTTCTCATGTCCTGCTTCTGCTGCTCAAACTCCTTTCTATATCTAGCTTCTTTATTCCAACTGGACTAAAATCTCTGCACTTTTGTGATTGCCTTGCAGAATGCTGAACACACAGTCAATGATAGCAAGCATCATCATTAATAACTGACTGGCGTATGGACGCACAAGAAAAAGTCCAAGCAAGGATGTAGATGTGAACAAAAGTAGAAAGTAAAGGCAAATTTAGAATTTTTTGTGCTTAAACTAGATTCTGAAATGCTTCTATAAATCAGTAATTGACTTACTCCACAAAAAGTTACTGAGACTTTCCTATGCATAAGATATTGCTGGCACATCACAGGCACAGAAGTGGGGAATAAGTCGTGACCCAGGTCTCCAATAGCAGCTCTACTCATAGATATCATAGCATCCACATTTTCCTTCACCTTGTGGCTTTTTAGGAAGACCTTAACAGGCTCTCGTGGCAGCAACTCCACCATCATCGCACCCTTCCCTCTCAAAATTAGTCGTGTATTTACTTCTCTCTCTAGCAGGACGAGCCATTAAGTGAAAAGAAAAAAAACATTAAAATTAAAACAGGTCGATAGATTAAAATATACATATCTACCGACACAAGCAAAACAGCATAAAGCAAATCTCTTCCAGGAACTATATCCTGGCTATTTACCTAGAGCCGCTAGTCTCTACTCTGACAGATTTTTATAAAGTGACCATATCAATACCCTTCTTTGGTATGACTTAACTGTGGTCCTCCATTAGCCGTGGTAGGCAACATATATGAAGGATGAACTCAACCTACATATCTGTCTTTTGGGACCCCCGCAGCATGCACATGCACACACACTCCCCTAATTAAATGGGGCTGGGACTTGAACAGTATCGCCTACCTAATGACAAACAGGTGCATGAGTAAGTGGGGGAAGTAAATAAACCAAACGGTCTACAGAGGGAGAGGTCAAGCAGGGCTGAGCGGGCTGGGCCCAGAGTGATTCAGGCTCTACCACAGAATGGGTGTCTCCTGGGATGGCCTAGCAGGACAATTAAAACCCCTATAAATACGATGGGTTTTCAACTCTCTAGTATCCTCTGTGGCTTCTGAATCTTCTGCTCATTCCTCCCTAAGCAGGTAAGGCATGCATGGGGAGGAGGGGGAGGAGGGAGATGAGTAATGGCAGTCTCTATAAGGCTCTTGATAGCAGCTATAATGTGCTGGGCTAGGGGGGTCTGAGACTGCTCCCTTTGCATGACAGGCCTGGGTAGAATCCTGCTTCCTTTTCTTGGTTCTGTCTGAGAATATGATGATAACTGGGGTGGCCCACTTCCAAGCCTGTAAAATATACATGCCTTTGTTTTAGCATGTCCTGGGCATCCCAAACCTGAGGGCTAGAACTACTGGTGAATAGCTTAGTCTCCCATACTGGAGCATTGACCTTTCATGCAAGTAAGGCAAGACCCAAAAGTTTAGAGCTCATCAGGGACAAGGCCCTAGACCACAGGGCCACAGTAGCATTCAAGTCTCAGTGCAGTGAACTGCCATAAGGGACTCAGCCTGTCCCATGCAATTCACTGTTTGCTATGCATCATTATAGACATCACTGCATGCTTTTGGAATTCCAATGTGCTTTGTAGTTAGGGCTTCTTGGAGGCTTATAAACTCAGTAACTAGAATTTTTATACCACAGGCAAAATACCATTGAGATCTAGATCCCCAAAGACCTGAATCTCCCAATGTAGCCAGAGTGAATCTAGCTGATTATATATACTTCTTATCATCTGTGCAGTTAATTTGGCTTGCTATCTTTATCTGTAATCATTTTTATATTCATTGATTCTACTTTATAAGCATATCCCAAGTGGTCATCCAGGCCAGAAGCACTTGCTGGGATGTAGTCTCTCAAAAAGTTTGCTTGGCCTATGGCAAGAGACCTCTGGCCTTCCACACTTGAGCAAGGCTCCTTAGAAGACCTGTTTGGCAGGGTCTATTTAGTTGGTGGAGAATTATGTCTTACTGTACTGGCTTCTGGCCCTGCCTCTGTGGGCCTCCTGATATCTCTTCCTTTTTGTTCTAAGAGTTTCAATCAAGCAAGTCCCACCTGGAGTAGGGGATGGGACATGGAAACCACCTACCATATGTTTTTTGCTTTTTAGGAAATTGCCACTTTTCCTAGCAGGGAAACCATAGCTGGCACCCATCACCCACTATAGCACATAGTATTTGGAGCCTGATTGTAGATCAGAGGGAGTGTGAGATAAGGCTACGAAGGGGCTCTGTCATTTCTTTTTTTTTTTTAATGTTTATTTATTTTGAGAGAGAGGGAGAACAAGTGTGAGTGGGGGAGGGGCAGAGAAAGAGAGAGAGAATCCCAAGCAGGCTCCATGGTGTCAGCATAGGGGCTTTGTCATTTCTTAAGCTTCTTTCCCTGACCAAAAAAGGCCACTTGCCCTCTAGAAATCTGTCTCCTGGTCTTCATCTTAAACACGAAATCTTGTTTCTTCTTTTAGGTTCACCCATCTTTGCTAAAATGGCTCAACTGCTGAACAGCATTCTCACTGTGATTGAGGTGTTCCAGAAACATGCTAAAGAGAATGGGAACTGTACCTCACTGTGCAAGAAGGAGTTGAAGCAGCTGCTCTTGGTTGAGTTTGGAGACATCCTCCGGGTAAGATGCATAGACTCTGACCCCATGGAGTCAAGTGTGAGTGATTCTGACACCTGCATCCAGGGCTTGATGTTTTTTGTTTGATCTGGTCATGTTCCACCCATAGCTAAAGATTTTCAGTCAGCTCCTTAGTACTTCTCTCCCAGAACACACACATTTACAGGCATACACACACACACCTTCTTATAGCTGAGCTTGACAGGAGAGGGTACAAGTTCAAACCAGAAATCATTTCTCAGAAGAAATTCTAGATTCATAGCTTGATTTCTATACTTGAGTGCTGTACATACGTCTTCTCATTCATGTATTCATTCATTCATTCAACAAAGAGTTGTGGAATACCTATTCCATGCCAGCACCATCCTAGGCACTGGGGATGCAAACATGAACAAAACCAGCTTCTCTTCCCTCTAGGATCTCATGGTGTGGTTAGAAAGAAGTAGGTAAATAATTACAATATAGCATATAATGGAATAATCATGCCCCCATTGGTCTAGCAAGAGATGAGGTTCAGAGGACCAGTTTATCAAAAAGACTAAACCAAGCCCAAGCCATTTCAAGATGAATGGTGACCAACTGAGGAAGGCTCATACATGACTAAAAGGGTAGGGGTGTGGATACCAGCATACATCTTTGTATCCACAGAACAACTGATTTTGCTCTTTGTTTTATCTTCTCACAGAGACCAAATGACCCAGAGACCGTGGAAACCATCCTGAGCCTCTTGGATAAAGACAGAAATGGACATGTTGATTTTCATGAATATCTCTTGTTGGTGTTTCAATTGGCCCAAGCCTGCTATCATAAACTAAATAATAGGTCATGTGGAGATAGAATCTCTCAGCAAGAAGGGGAGCAGGAGGGAACACAAGACTATAAGTTCCCAGAAAATACAGGCAGACAACACAGGCAGAGGCATGAGGAAGAAAGGCAGGACTCCCATTGCACTCAGTCTGAGAGACAAAACCAGGATGTACACCAGGATCAGTCTGAGAGACAGGGTAGGGACTCCTGCTATGGTCAGGCTGAGAGACAGGATATGGACTCCCATTGTGGTCAGTCTGAGAGACAGGATAGGGATTCCCACTATGGTCAGTCTGAGAGATGGGATACAGGCTCCCACTATGGTCAAAGATGGAGTCATAAATCTAGCAGTAGCCAGCCTAAAAAACAAGGATATATCTTTGCCTTAAATCATTGTGAGAGACAAATTCACAATTCTTGTTGTGGCCAGACAAACCAACAGGAATCAGGCTTTTATTATGGACCGTCTGGGAGGCTGGATCAGAAATCAGGTTATGGTCAGAGAGATAGGCAAGAATTGGACTCTCAATATAGCCAGACAGACAGACAAGACCAGAGTTCCCACTCTAGCCAGACAGACAGACAAGGCCAGAGTTCCCACTATGGCCAGACAGACAGACAAGGCCAGAATTCCCACTATGGTCA
>NW_026057585.1:395572-432950 GCF_023721935.1 Panthera uncia
TGGTCAGACAGACAGACAAGGCCAGAGTTCTCACTATGGCCAGACAGGCAGAGCAGGCCAGAGCTATCATTATGGCCAGACAGACAGACAAGGCCTGAGCTCTCATTATGGCCAGACAAACAGAGAAGGCCAGGGCTATTGTTCTGGCCAGACAGACAGAGAAGGCCACAGTAATTGTTATGGTCAGACAGACAGACAAGGCCTGAGTTCTCACCATGGTCAGTCAGAGACTGGGAAGATAGGGCAAAATAGTTACCTTCAAGGGAGGGAAGAAATAAGCAGAGACTCGTATGTTGAGCAACCAGGAAGGTCAGGGAGAGTAAGTCAACAGACTCAAGGACAAGAAGTGGCTCGAAATCAGGGACAGAGATTTCAGTCTAGGGAAGGGCAGCAGAACAGCCACCAGGCATGGGAGCCCGAGGAGGATAACCAACACCACCAACACAAACTCATAGCACAAATCAAGCAAGAAGTGCCACACGGTTATAAAGAAAGTGAATGGCAATCATGTAGTGGTGAGCAGGGCCACAGACAGACACAGGCCAGGCATGAAGAGAGTCAGAGCCACCAGGCAGAGGGAGAGCAGGCCTGCCAAAGCTGGGGCAGACACGGTTGTGAGGGTCAGGAAACTCCATGCAAGATGCAGGCCAGGCAAAACCATGAAGAGGAACAAGGCCATCAGAGACGGGACAGGCAAACCCACGAAGATCTGCAGACCCATCAGAGACAAGAGAGGCAAACCCACGAAGATGAGCAGACCCATCAGAGACAAGACAGGCAAACCCACGAAGATGAGCAGACCCATCAGAGACAAGACAGGCAAACACATGAAGAGAATCAAAACTATCAGCAAAAATGGGATAAGCAAACCCTTGAGGAGGAAGAAAGGTATCAAGGGTCCCAGGATCAACAACCTTATGGGATCCAGCAAGGCCGTGCTAATAGAGAAAAATTCCACAGGAATGAAAATAGCCAGAGGCAAAATTCCCAGGGAGGATGCAGTAACCTGACCCTCCATCCCACCCAGAGCAGTGGGAGGCCCTCAAGGAGAGAACAGGGTGGAAGTCACCCTAACAAGGTAGCTTCTGCTCCCAACACCCTCTATAACTATGTACAAGAGCAGAAAAGGAATCAGCGCTAGGTTGTGCACACACCAGAGCTAAAGCAGCCTGAAGCCAAAGAAATCTACATGTCAAGTTTATCCTTACTTCTGTTTAAGAGATTGAAAATGTATGTCTTCCTTCTCTCTTCCATCTACTTGTAAAGATGCTTTGAGGACTAGTATTCACTTTTAGGGCATTTCCGTTCTTTAAGCAGCAATTCTAGGGTGTTCCAGTTGGGTTAAGTCTGAGTGGCAAATTGGGTGACATAATCAGATCTCAATTTTGATTAGTTTGGGGATTTAAATCATTTCCTGGTTTTCCCTCTGTGTAGGTGGGGACATGGCTGGGTCACTGAATGGTAGAAACTTCTTCCAAAAGTTCAGAAACAGGGAAGGTATTCCAAAAATACATATTACAGCCCGAGGACAGGACACCTGGTCTTTTGTGAGCTTGGCTCCAATGGACAAAACACCAGGAATTGCAAACCTCGTAGCCTAAAATGAAACACGGTGAGATGCTACTAGGAGAGTCAACTCTGAAGTCCACAACACCTCCCACACCTAGGCTCCCAACCCTCACCAGAGGGACATTTCCCTGAGCTGCTACAGCTGACTTGACTGGTTCCAGCTCCATAGCATTCCAGTTTCTGACCATATAAAACAGAGAGAAAGCATATGTCATCTGCTGACAGATTCCAACAAACCAAAACTGTCCCTCCATTGCTCTGGAAAACCCCTCAAAGAAAATCTATGGAAATGTATTAAAATATCCAATAAATGATTGGTGAACAATGACCTTGATGACTCTTTTCCTTCTTCATGGTGGGGATATGCTGTTCTATCTTCACTTGGGTGCTGCTTTCCAAGGATAAGATCTCATTTCTTGACTTCTAAGATGACTTTGTTCTTTGAGTTCCTGAGCACTGAAGAAGGAGAAAGAGGAGGAGGTTGGGGCGGGGGCGGGGAGAGGAGAAGGAGAAGAAGAAGAGAAGGAAGAGGAGGAGGAAGAAGAAGAAAAGGAGTCAATATGAAACAAATAACAAAAAGTCAAAAGGAATTTATCTAAATATTTTCAGCTCCTTCCACCACAGAGGAGTCAAAGTTGACCCTTACCCTCATTCACCTCCACATTCAAATAGTCGTTAAATCTTGCCAACTCTATATCCTTCATACCTTTTGGATCTCTTCCCACTTCTCCATTTCCACTTCCTTTATCTCCCTCTTGTTCAGTGGCTCCCAGTGACTTTAGAATAAAGTTCATACTCCTTAGCATGACACATAGGCCCTTCACCATCTGACCCAGATGACCTACCCAGTTTAGTCTCATGAAGGGTCCCTCCCAGGAGTACCCAATGCTCCAGCCATGCCAAGGATTTGTCTTTTCTTAGGACACCATGGTCTTTCATTAATTCATATCTTTGAATATACCATTCCATAGCCTGGAGTACCTCCCTTCCCTCTTCTGCCAGGTAAAAACCTGGGCATCTTCTGTGTCTCAACTAAAACATCACATCTTCTGGGAAGCCTTTCTGGACACTCCAAGCATTCCTTCCTCTAAATTTCCACTCATTTCTCTTATAGGCTTTGTCACACACTTTTCTGTGATTACCTCTCCTACAACCTGGGAATAAGACCGTATCTTACTCAACTATGCACTGCTCAGCACTTAGTGCAGCCACCAATGTCCAGGGACACTCATTAATTATTTGTTGAATAGGTGAGGAAATTAGTGTGGAAACAGAAGGAGGAAATTAGTCTTCAGGACTAATTTAGACTTCAGGAAAAAATAAGCTGCACATTTACATAGTAACAGACAAAAGAGGCTAATTTTGACCCTTATTTAATCAAGACTCAATTAATGAAAGAGCAACATTTTTCTATATTTTAAGCAATAGCACATTAAATGCCTAGAATTATGAGATTTGAATTATTAGAAATCAGCAAGTGAACCCCAGAACTACTGAGTTCAAGACATCAATAGAGCTGTAATCCAGGAATCAGAAAGTTGGGATCCAGAGCTGCTGGCACTGATGCCAAAACTGCCTGTCAACATCCATGTTCCATAACCCTATTTACCAAAAGAAATAGCAAAAATCACTGTACCTTGCAAATATCATGGAAACACATCTAATTGGAAAAACATAATTCATATCGAGAACCCTAGCTACAAGGGAGTCTAGGAAATATAGGAGATAAGAATGGATATTGAGGGCCATCAGATTCACCATAGGAAAGATATATAGATTCATAACAACAGCCCCTTTTCTAAAGAAGATTACAATCTAGTAAGAAACATGTGTACAGCAAACAACCGTTAAATAAGGCAAGATGTCATAAGTACAGGAAAATTGCTGTCCCTAGGAATGCAAGCTGGTGCAGCCACTCTGGAAAACAGTATGGAGGTTCCTCAAAAAACTAAAAATAGAACTACCCTATGACCCAGCAATTGCACTACTAGGCATTTATCCAAGGGATACAGGTGTGCTGTTTCGAAGGGACACATGCACCCCCATGTTTATAGGAGCACTATCAACAATAACCAAAGTATGGAAAGAGCCCAAATGTCCATCGATGGATGAATGGATAAAGAAAATGTGGTATATATAAATAATGGAGTATTACTCGTCAATCAAAAAGGATGAAATCTTGCCATTTGCAACTACGTGGATGGAACTGGAGGGTATTATGCTAAGTGAAATTAGTCAGTCAGAGAAAGACAAAAACCATATGACTTCACTCCTATGAGGACTTTAAGAGACAAAACAGATGAACATAAGGGAAGGGAAACAAAAATAATATAAAAACAGGGAGGGGGACAAAACAGAAGAGACTCATAAATATGGAGAACAAACTGAGGGTTGCTGGAGTGGTTGTGGGAGGGGGATGGGCTAAATGGTTAAGGGGCATTAAGGAATCTACTCTTGAAATCATTGTTTCACTATATGCTAACTAATTTGGACGTAAATTTTTAAAAATAAAAAATAAAGTTAAAAAAAAGAAAAAAATTTGCTGCCCTGACTCCAAAAATGGAGTAATTAACTGTGTGGAAGGACTGAGAGATGCTTGCATGGAGGACAGCATCTAAGCTAAGGCCATGATCCTGGGGGAGTGGAAATGAAAAGGGTCACAGCTCATCCTGGCCCTTAATGTCAATGGGGATGCCCATATGTTGGCTGCTATTTACATGGCATAATTGTTCAGGGGTAAGATGGGTCTTCCCTACAAATGTTCTCTATAACTGAGACCCTCCCCAGAAAGCTAAACTAGAGGGTGGAAAATAAACCCAAAGCTGAGAGGTCTCAAAATCGGGAAGCTACTAAGGGTTCCTGGGGACTCTCAGTGGGTCAGCCAGGTAGTGAAGGGAGGGAGAGATTTAGGCATTCTAGGCAGGGGGAAGTATGAGTGCCACATGGTGAAGGAAGGTCCAGGGGTGTTCAGTGAAGCAAAAGGCACATAAGCTGAACACTAAAGAGAGAAAGCAAAGAGTCCAAGCTGGAGGGACAAATAAAGCCAGATAACGGAGGACTTCAAAATCTACCATGAAGAGTTTGGAATTTCTTCTGTTAGTAGTAGGAGCCACAAAAGTTTTCTGAGCAGAAAATGAAGGGAAAAGAGGAAAGAGCAGGAGAGATGTTTGGAATGACAAGAAATGGCTACTATAAGGGTGGAGTTAGATAACTTTGGTCTGGGTAACTCCCCATCACAGGTACAACATAAATACAGGTTGGGGGAGGGGATATCCTGGCTCTAAAGCCAAAAGACAAGAAAGGGGGTTCACCCTAAGAGGGTACAAAAGCAGAGAGGAAAGACATCCTACTGCACTAACCAGAGGTGGACTCTGCAGCAGGCAATAAAGCAGCTCTCTGGATCTAAACCAGAGAGCAACTTTCTGAATTTCTTCAACTGGAGCAACCAAATAGAAACCATCCCTTTTAAGCATGATCTCTACTTTCAAACTCTGAGAGAATCATGCACACTGTGAAGCTAATTCACAGAGCGTCCTCCAAATCTACCTGCACCAGAAAGATACCATTCCCTTGTAAAAGACATCTTCTCCTTGGGGTTCACTCCTCAGCTGCCTTCTCTTTTCTAACTACGGTTATCATATCCAGTCCTACAGCTCCAAATGTCATCACTATTTCTAAGCCTCTCAAGTCTTCATCTCCAGCCCTACCTCTTTCCTAAACCCCAGACTTGTGTGTCCAAATATCTCCTTACATTTCCACTGGGACATCAAACAGCATCTCAATCTTAGCATTCCCAAACAAGAGTCTTGAATTAACCTGTTTCTCCTTCAATTTTCCCCAGTTCAGTAAGTTGGGAGGACCACCACATTGCTCAAGCAAACGCCTAGGAGAGACAGTCTTTATTATAATCATTCCCTCTCCCAAATCAAACTCATCAGCAAGTCCCTTTGTTTCTGTCTCAAAATACAGTGTAGCCCAGATCCCACCATTCTTGTCATCTCCCCTGCCATCAACCGTCTGGCCACCGTCTCTCTCCTGGAACCCCACAACAGCTTCTTGATGGGGTTCCCTACTCCTCTGTGAAATGAAAACCACATCAGGTCACTCCCCTATGTAAAAAGCCCAATGACTTATCACCACACTAAGAAGAAAATCCAGCATTCTCCCAGGGCCTTCCTAAGATGGGGCCCTGCCACACTTCATTGTGTACCACTCCCCTCCATCCTGTTTTCCAACCATGCTGGCCTTCCACCTATGATTCCAGAAGGGCAAGCTGGTTCCCACCTCGAGGCCTTTGAACCAGCTATTTCTTTGGCCTGGAAGAGTCCTCTCTCCAGCTTTGTGTGGCTGGCTCCTTATTTCATTCAAGTCTCAGCTAAAGAGTCACCTCCTGGGAGAAGCATTCTCTGACACTGAGTCTAAAAGAGTAGTCCCCAGTCACTCCCGATCACATCCTCCTCTTTCTGTTGCTGTTCTCAGCATTTTTCATATCTGTTATCTTGGTTTTGTGATACCTGTTTATTGTCCTTTTCCCCCTACTGGAACTTAAGGTCCATAAGAACACAGATTTTGATTGTGCACTCATGGTGCATGTTCAATGGGTGTATGTGTCCACTGAATGCACACAGAAGTCCTCTGTGATCTTGCTTCAGTCTACACTTACAGCTTGCTTCCCCACTATGCCCCCACATGCCACCTAGACTCCAGCCTAACCAGACAACTGCCCAGCCTCCACACCTCTGCTTATACCATTGCCTCCACTGAAGCACTATCCTAACCTTCACCTGGAAAAATTCTATCTATTCTATTAATTAGCAGCACCTCCTGGACCTATCACCAGTGCAAAATTTGTCACATTGCACTGAATCAACTCTACACCCATCTGTTTCCCACACCAAGCTACAAGGTTCTCCAGGCAGAAACTGCATCTTATTCAATTGTATCTTGGGCACCAAGCACAGTGACTGACCAACTCTATGCAAAGAGACTGAGCTTTGGAATAAAAAGACATGTATTTGAGACCTAACTCTACCACTTACTGATTTTATGATATTAGAAAACTTAGAAAAATTCTTTGTCTCTTTAAATCTCAGTTCTTTCATCTATAAAATGGGGTTAAAAATTCCAATAGTTGCTTAAAAATAAATTGAGATTACATGCACAAAGTAGTGAGTAATCTGATATCTTCTTACTTATTTAGTTGGTATTTATCATCTTTTCCCCTTTGGCATTATTTTTAATAGAAGCTTAATAAATGTTTACTGTATTATTGAAAAGCCCAGCTTACGTGTCAGCTCCTCCAAGAAACTTTCTTTGATCCCCGTTCTTCCCAGGCAATAGCAACCACTTCTTTGTCTTCAAGCAATATCTTTGGAAAGCTTCTGTGATCATCACCACAGTCTATGTTATTGTAGGTATCAGTGAATATTTTCTATCCCGGAATGTATTAGAAACTCCTTCAGAAAAAGTTCACACTTTATTCTTTACATCATTATTAGCACCCAGAACACTCAGAATGAGTATTTGGTAGATGTTTGTTGAATCAAATTCAACTGAATGGACTCTCCATTACATTGTGGCTCTGCCCCTCCATGCCTGGCACCACTACTCTGCCCCCTTTGTCCTGTTCTGTGCTTTCATCCCCCACCTTCCCCTTCAACCCAGGACCCAGCCTTTCTCTCTCTCTTAGACTTCTTGTGCATCCCTACTTAATCCCCATTTATTATTTTCTTATATTTTTTTATCGAAGTATATTGTATTGGCATGCAATGTTATGTTCATTTCAGGTGAACAACATAGTGATTGGACAATTGTATCCACTACACAACACTCACCACATGGTAAGTGTAGTCACCATCTGTCAACATACATTGTTAAAATATTACTGACAATATTCCCTAGGCTGTACTTTTCAGCCCCATGACTTACTTATTTTATAACTGGAAGTTTGTGCCTCTCCATCCCCTTCTGCCTAGTTCACTCATCCTCCCCCTGACACAGCCCCATTGAAACAGAACTCCTGAGGGTGGTAATCTCCCCTCAGCACCAACACTTTCCACAATTTGTAGGATCCCAGACTTTAGCCATTCTATTTTCTTACTCCTCACTCTACTCTCCCCCTTCTTCTCCCTTGCAGTCCAAACCCAACAATCCCTATCCCCCAACTACTGAAAAGACCAGTTCCAAAGTCCCTCATCTAATCCTCCATGCCGTGTTGACTTTCATATGCTCAGACTTCCCTGTGAGTGCTCTGCTTTCTGACACAGACACACACAAATGTTCTTTCATTGCTTCCGTTATGCCATTCATC
Source organism: Panthera uncia (assembly GCF_023721935.1). Classification (NCBI taxonomy): domain Eukaryota; kingdom Metazoa; phylum Chordata; class Mammalia; order Carnivora; family Felidae; genus Panthera; species Panthera uncia. Next base: position 403,452 of record NW_026057585.1, read on the forward strand.
CTTTCCACTGAAGCTACAAGCCATTAAGAAGCTGATGAAATTGGGGCGCCTGAGTGGTTCAGTTGGTTAAGCATCCAACTTCAGCTCAGGTCATGATCTTGCATTCCATTCAAGCTCCACATCGGGCTCTATGCTGACAGTTCAGAGCCTGGAGCCTGCTTCGCATTTTGTGTCTCCCTCTCTCTCTGCCCCATCCCTGCTCATGTGCTTACCTCTTTCTCTCACAAAAATAATAAACATTTTTAAAAATTAAAAAAAAAGAAGCTGATGAAATCAAGGTAATGCTAGCTTCAAGAATGAGTTTGGAAGCTCTCCTTCCATTTCTATTTTTTGGAACAGTTTGATAAGAATAGGTATTAACTCCTCTTTAAATGTTGAAGAAATTGGTAGAATTTCTCTGGGAAGCCTCTGGCCCAGGACTCTTGTTTGTTGGGAGGTTTTTGATAACTGATTCAATTTCTTTGCTGGTTACAAGCCTGTTCAAATTTTCTATTTCTTCCTGCTAAGTTTCAGTGTGTGTGAGTTGCTAGAAATTTGTCCATTTCTTCCAAATTACCCAGTTTGTTGGCATATAATTTTTTTTATTTTTTAAAATGTATTTATTGTTGAGAGACAGAGTGTGAGAATGGGAGTGGCAGAGAGAGAGGGAGACACAGAATCTGAAGCAGGTTCCAGGCTCTGAGCTATCAGCACAGAGCCGGACACAGGGCTGGAACTCACAAACCCCGAGATTATGACCTGAGTCGAAGTCAGGCGCTTAACCGACTGAGCCACCCAGGAGCCCCTGGCATATAATTTTTCATAGTATTATCTTATAATTGTTTGTATTTCTGTGGTGTTGGTTGTGATCTCTTCTCTTTCATTCATGATTTTATCTATTTAGGTGCTCTATCATTTCTTCTTGACAAGTCCGGCTGGAAGTTTATAAATTCTGTTTGTTATTTCAAAACACCAGCTTTTAGTTTTGATCTGTTCTACTGTTGTTGCTTTTTTTTATTTCTAATCATTTATTTCGGCTCTAATCTTTATTATTTCCCTTCTTCTGCTGGATTTAGGCTTTCTTTCCTGCTACACCTCTTTTAGGTTTAATAATGAAGCAGTAGAAAAAGAAACCAAGGAATCAATCCTATTTACAATTGCAACAAAAACCATAATATACCTAAGAATAAACCTAACCAAAAAGGTAAAAGATCTGTAAGCTGAAAACTATAGAAAGTTTATGAAAGAAATTGAAGATGACACAAAGAAATGGAAAAACATTCCATTGGAAGAACAAATATTGTTAAAATGTCTATACTACCCAAAGCAATCTACACATTCAATGAAATCCCTTTCAAAACAATACCAGCATTCTTCACAGAGCTACAACAAGCAATCATAAAACTTATAGGAAACAGAAAAGACCCTGAATAACCAAAGTAATGTTGAAAAAGAAATCCAAAGCTGAAGACATCACAATTCTGGACTTCATGCTGTATTATAAAGCTGTAATCATCAAGACAATGTGGTATTGGCACAAAAACAGACACTCAGATCAATGGAACAGAATAGAGAACCCAGAAATGGACCCACAAATGTAAGGCCAAGTAATCTTTGACAAAGCAGGAAAAGAACATCCAATGGAAAAAAGTCTCTTCAGCAAATGGTGCTGGGAGAACTGGACAGCAACATGCAGAAGAATGAAAGTACCACTTTCTTACACCATACACAAAAACAAATTCAAAATGGAGAAAATCCCTAAATGTGAGACAAGAAACAGTCAAAACCCTACAGGAGAAAACAGGCAGTAATCTCTTTGACCTCAGCTGTAACAACTTCTCACTAGACAAGTCTCCAGAGGCAAGGGAAACGAAAAATGAACTATTGGGACCTCATCAAGATAAAAAGCTTCTGCACAATGAAGGAAACAATCAACAAAACTAAAAAGCAACCAATGGAATGAGAGAACATATTTTCAAATGATATATTGGATAAAGGGTTAGTATCCAAAATTTATAAAGAACTTATCAAACTCAACACCCAGAAAACAAATAATCCAGTGAAGAAATTGGCAGAAGACATGAATAGACGCTTTTCCAAAAAAGACATCTAGATGGCAGACACACGAAAATATGCTCAACATCACTCATCATCAGCGAAATACAAATCAAAACCACAATGAGATATCACCTCACACCAGTCAGAGTAGCTAAAATTAACAACTCAGGCAACAACAAATGTTGGCGAGGATGCAGAGAAAGAGGATCTCTTTTGCACTGCTGGTGGGAATGCAAACTGGTGCAGCCAGTCTGGAAAACAGTATGGAGCTTCCTTAAAAAATTAAAAATATAACTACCCTACGACCCAACAATTGTACTACTAGGTCTTTATCCAAAGGATACAAAAATGCTGATTCAAAGGGGTACATGCACCCCGCTGTTTATAGCAGTGTTATCAACAATAGCCAAACATGGAAAGAGCCCAAGTGTCCATTCACTGATGAATGAATAAAGAAGACACACACAATGGAATATTACTCAACGATAAAAAAAAAAATGAAATCTTGCCATTTGCAACAATGTAGATAGAACTAGACTGTATTATGCTAAGCAAAATAAGTCAGTCAGAGAAAGACAAATCTATGATTTCACTCATACGTAGAATTTAAGAACCAAAACAGATGAACATAGGGGACAGGAAGGAAAAATAAGATAAAAACAGAGAGGAGGCAAACCATAAGAGACTCTTTACTACGGAGAATAAACTGAGGGTTGCTGGAGTTGGGTGAGGGGATGAGCTAGATGGCTGATGGGCATTAAAGAGGGCACATGTTGGGATGAGCACTGGGTGTTATATGTAAGTGATGAATCACTGGGTTCTGCTCCTGAAACAAATACTACACTGTATTTTAACTAATTGGAATTTAAGTAAGTTATTTTTTTTTAAGCTGATGAATGTCCTATTCCTTTTAGAACCCCACACGATGGATTTGCAACCACTTGTGTTGGCTAACTGACTGGGAGTCTCACTCAATACCTGGAGCTTAATGTGAATTGAACATTTATTGAGTACCCACTGTCAGAACACATTTTGCATACAAACAACTTGCATTCTTGAGTTGGAGATAAATAGTTAAATAGACAGCAACAGACTAAGAGAGAGAGAACTGAGCTGGGAGTCAGAAAACTTAAGTTCTTGTCCTGGGATTGCTGCTAATGCCACGTATGACTGGATAATTTTGTCCCCATACTGTGCTCCAGTGTTCTTATCCTTAAAATAAGAAGCTGGCATAGTACAGCTTACAATGTATATTTCCCTCAAGTTATACTGCTCTGGTTTCATAACTAAGTGTCTAGGTGAATCAGTCAGCTTGATTAAGGACAGTAAACATTCCAGAGGCTGAAAAACACCTTGGCAGCAAACTGAAGGAAAAATATCATGTGGGATTCTAGTGCCACCTACTGGTCACTGGATTCCTTGTGTCCTGAGATGTCTAGAAAACTGACAAAAGCTGTTGAGAAGGGAACAGGTCAGAGTGCGGCGCTGTCTGCCCAGTAAACAAGTAAGATTTTTGTCAGATGGACTCATCATCAGTTTCTACTACAGTAGCTACTGTCCCTTCACTGCACAGTGTATATACAGCAGCAGTTTGTGAGTCCAGTAGAAGTGAATTCCAATCTTGTCCCAACAACTTAAGTTCTTGTGTGACTTGAGCCTCAGTTTCCTCATTTTAAAATTCTGATAATAATACCTTCTTTACACAATGGAGTACTAAGTGGCAATGAGAAAGAATGAAATATGGCCCTTTGTAGCAACGTGGATGGAACTGGAGAGTGTGATGCTAAGTGAAATAAGCCATACAGAGAAAGACAGATACCGTATGGTTTCACTCTTATGTGGATCCTGGGAAACTTAACAGAAACCCATGGGGGAGGGGAAGGAAAAAAAAAAAAAGAGGTTAGAGTGGGAGAGAGCCAAAGCATAAGAGACTCTTAAAAACTGAGAACAAACTGAGGGTTGATGGGGGGGGTGGAAGGGAAGAGAGGATGGGTGATGGGTATTGAGGAGGGCACCTTTTGGGATGAGCACTGGGTGTTGTATGGAAACCAATTTGACAATAAATTTCATATATTGAAAAAAATAAAAAAATTTAAAAATTTTAAAAAATAAAACTTGAGAAAAAAAAACTGAGAACAAACTGAGGGCTGATGGGGGGTGGGAGCGAGGGGAGGGTAGGTGATGGGTATCGAAGAGGGCATCTTTTGGGATGAGCACTGAGTGTTGTATGGAAACCAATTTGACAATAAATTTCATATATTAAAAAATAAATAAATAAATAATAAAAAATAAAATAAAAAGTGAAAAAAAAAAAACCTTCTTTATAGGGTGACTGTAAGGACCTGTGGAGTGATTGCCATAGTGCCCAGCACATTCTAGGCACTACAGAACTATGGTAACACAACTCATGCTCTAAAAGAGCTTGCAATCCGTCAGGTACTAAGCTGAGCATAGAGGTAATGATGATTCAATGTACAACACTTTTGTTCACCTCATGCATACGAAGGGCTATAACAGAAGGTGGTATCGTGATAAGAAAGAAAGCACCATGGAAACTCAAAGGAGGTGCAGATCACATGCTGGTGGGGCAAGATAAGTGTCTTCATAGTCAAGGCAGCATCTTCAATGGACTTCAATGAATGGTTAGGATTTAAATAGGCAGATGGGCTCATCCTTAAAATCTCACTTCAAATCTGATCTCCATAGTTATGCCGTACACTTACCTTAGTCATACTTTTTCCACATCACGTGTCTGTACCTACTATTCTCATTCCTCTATTGTGACATTCTAATTTTTCTACTTAATTTAAAGTTCATAATTTGTAAGTGTCTTTCATGCTGTCTTCCACACACTCAAGGAAATTATTGCTAGTATTCATTTATAAGACCCCACAGTGCAATGTCTAATAACAGCAGCATTTACATATGGAATATTAGGGCTAAAGTTCAAAAGTCTCAGATTCATTCATTCATTCATCCAACAAACAATGATGATCATAATCTGTTGGGCACTGTGCTGGCACTGGAGGTTTACAGAGATAAGAGTCCACCATCAAGAATTCATATATGGGGCAGGAAGACAATCTCAATTCCATGTGATGGGTCCAAAAGAACAAACAATTGTTTGCAAACACAACTGAAAAATAGCCCTTAACTTTCACAGAGCACTTCCTGTGCACTGGGCACAATGCTGATTCCAAAGCATGGAATCCTTTCATGAACCCTCATAAGTTAAGTGCTTTTTATCATCTCCACTTTACAGATGAGAAAGCCAAAGCACAAAGAGATTAAATAACTTCCCCAAAGTCATATATCTTGTAAGTAAAAAGGATAGAATTCAAATCCATGTCTGACTTCTGGTATCCATGTTTTTAAATAACTTTTTGCCTCCGAAGCCAATGTAAAGAGCCTACCTGATAAGCACTTTAATTCATGGAGCTGAATCCCACACATAACTGCCAAGTCAACCAGTCTTTGCTTAAACAGCTACACATAAGACATGATGCTAGGACTGTGAGAGGTACAAACATAAACTAAGCTGCCCCTGCCCTCAAGGAGCTCACAGTCTACTGAAGAATGTAATACATAGAAACCAATACATTTAACCCAAAGAATAGTATAACAGTCTTATAATCAAGCACAAGGGCCAGAGGAAGACAACTACATCTGACTGGGAATACTAGTGGGATTCATGCTGAAGGAAGAATTTGCCTTTAAGGATGAGTATCTTTAGAGAAACGTAGGTGAAGAGGTAGAATGAAGGTCACTGGGCTTAACAGCATTAGGCATGACAGATGTGTGACCAGGGCTTTTAATTGATTGTCCTCATAACAGGAAAGTAGCAAACTGTAATTGCTTTAAGAAAAAATAAAACAGCCTAAAGCATCACACCAAAAGTAAAGGCAACAAAGTAAAAATTGATAAATTGGACTACATCAAAATTAAAAACTTCTGTGCATCAAGGGACACAATCAATAGGGTGAGAAGACAACCGATAGAATGGGAAAAAAATATTTGCCATATACATCTGACAAAGGATTAATATCCAAAATGTATAAAAAGAATACCAAAAACTCAACAGCAAAAAAACTCCAAACAATCCAACTAAAAAGTGTGTGAGAGATTTGAAGATGTTTCCCTGAAGAAGGTATATAAACAGCCAACAAGCACATGAAAAGATGCTTAACATCACCAGTCATCAAGGAAATGCAAATCAAAAGCACGAGATACCACCTCACAGCCATTAAGATGGCTACTATTAAAAAATTAAAATTTTTTTTAAAAACAGAAAATAACAAGTGTTGGCAAGGATGTGGAGAAACTGGAACCCTGTGCACCGCTAGTGTTTATATAAAATTGTGCAGGCATTATGGAAAACATGTATGGCAGTTCCTCAAAAAATTAAGAATAGAATTATCATATGGTTCGGCAATTATACTTCTGGGTTCATATCCAAAAGAACTGAAAACAGAATCTTGGGGCACCTGGGTGGCTCAGTCAGTTAAGCATCTGACTCCTGATTTTGACTCAGGTCCTAATCTCATGGTTCAGGGATCGATCCCTAAATTGGGCTCTGTACTAACAGCATGGAGCCTGCGTGAGATTCTTTCTCTCCCTCTTTCTGCCCCTCACCACTCATATGCGTGCGTGCGCACACACACACTCTCTCTAAATAAATAAATAAGTAAACATTAAAAAAAAGAAAAAAACAGAATCTTGAAGAGATAGTTGTACACTCATATCATCACCATTCACAACAGCCAAAAGACGAAAATAACCAGAGTGTCCATTGATGGATGAATGCATAAACAAAATGTGATATACACACAATTGAATGTTATCCAGCCTTAAGAAGGAAGGAAATTCTGACAGATACAACATGGTTGAACTTCAAGGACACTAAGCTAGGTGAAATAAGCCAGTCACAGAAAGACAAATATTGTATGATTGGATTCATGTGAGGACCCAGAGTAGTCAAAGTCATAGATACACAAAATAGAATAGTGATTGCCAGAGGCTAGGGATAGAGGGTAATGGGGGAATTATTGTTTAATGAGTACAGAGTTTCAGTTTTACATGATGAAGAGTACCAGAGATTGGTTGCACCACAATGTGAATATACTTAACACTATTGAACTACACACTTAAAAATAATTAAGATGGTAATTTTCATGTTGTATGTATTTTACCACAATTAATTTTTTTTAATTCTTTTAATTAGAAAACACTTTCAGCAGGACACCTGGGTGGCTCAGTCAGTTAAACGTGTGACTCTTGATTTCAGCTCAGATCATGGTCTCACGGTTGGTGAGATCAAGCCCTGTGTCCAGCTCCTCCTCTCTCTCTGCCCCTCCCCTGCTTATGCTGTCTCTCTCTCTTTCTCTCTCTCTCTCTTTCTCATATAAACTTAAAGAAAAAAAACTTTAAAAAACACCTAAAGAAATCTTAGATTGAATTAACAGAATTAGTGTCCAGCTAGGAAGGAAAAGAACTCCCTGCCCTGCACTGCTCAGTCCAGACACAAGAGAAGCAAGGCAATGGGATGAGGACCCATCTCCCAGGAAGACTTGAAAGACGCTAAGACATTTGCAAGTATCTGAAGATACTTGCATAGTGTAAGGACATAGAGTAAGGAGGGATTGTACATTGTTTGAGAGTAGGACTAGAGCCAATAGGTACAAGTTAAAAGGAAAGCAATTTTACCCAATTCAAAGAGAAATATCCTTATATTTATAACAGAGTCCACTGCTTTAGGAGGTAGTGATCTTCTCATCAGCAGCCCTGTCTAAGAAGAAGCTGCATGACCCTCAAATTGTGACCCTCTTCCCTTGACCATGACCCTTCTTCCCATGACCCTTCTTCCTTCTTCCAGAGAAGCATTCCTGAAGTACATGGGACTGGAGTTGGATGATTTCTAGGTTGAACTAGATGACCCAACTCTCAGATGCTGTAACATAAGGGGGTCACCTAGTGCAACCTCCCACATAAGCCAGAAATCTCTGCCTTGGCATCCTTGCCAAATGGTTTCTCAAACTCTGTCAGAATCTCATTTAAAAATCAGTAAAGCTCTGAGATATTTTCACTCCTCTGCCTTACTTCTATGTATGGTGTAGCTGGATGAGATAGAGGTGAGTCAGATGAAAAATACAGAAGCCACTCTTCACATTCAGTCCCTCCATGTGTCTGAGCAGAGCACCCAGGGGCTTGTGAACCACACCACAGAGGCTCTCTTGGGTAAGTCCAGTGGTCCATACAGTCACTGCTTATATGCTAACTATGGAAAAGACAGGCAGAAGAAACAGTGTCCACACACATTAGGATGCCAGTTCACAAGCAACTCATTAGGCTTTAGCTTCTGCAAATTTGTCCAGGCTCTTCTGGAAAAAACCTGCACTCTCAACCCTATCAACCACATCACAGAGTTAATCCCACATATTTACAAACCATAATGTCCTAATTCTTCTCTCTTCATTTGACTTTGAAGTTCAAAGAGTGGGCCACTGCTCTTTAGAAAATCCCCTCCCAAAAAAAGGTAGGAATTTCCAGACAAGGGAGCCACATTCAGGAGACATAAGAGGAAAGAGCTTGAAGTAAGATTCAGTAAACTACCAAAGTCCTCTCCTCTTTAGGATTTATTCCCTTTGAGGGAAAATAAAAAAGGCCAGGAAGCTAAAGAGACTTTTCTCCATAGGAATTAATAAGAGTTTTCATTAGGGGTGCCTGGGTGGCTTAGTCGGTTAAGTGTCTAACATTGGCTCAGGTCATGATCTCACTGTTCATGAGTTCGAGCCCCACATTGGGCTCTGTGCTGACACCTCAGAACCTGGAGCCTGCTTCAGATTCTGTGTCTCCCCCTCTCTCTGCCCCTCTCCTCCATGTGCTCTCTCTCTCTCTCTCAAAAATTAATAAACATTAAAAAAATTTTAATAAGCGTTTTCACTATAATTGATTAAATAAAAGCTGAGAAAGAAACAAACAAAAAACCAGAGTAAGGAAAAGAGTCAGATTCCTTGACATACTGTTTCTGCCAGTTCAAAATATCTTTCCCATTGATAAGTAAATTTTATTTATTCATTCTTTGATTCTTTTATTCATTCATCAATAAATAGTGAGTGCCTACTACATCCAAGAACAATCTAGGCACTAGGGATACAGCAGTTTTTAAAAATGGACCAAAAAAAAATCCATGGTCCTCACAGAGTTTACATCCTAATGGAGAAATACTAGGATATAAATAAAATACATATTACATCAGATAATGACAAGTGTTACGGGGGGGGGGGGAAGCAATGGAGGAAGACAAGGAATTTGAGGGTCACAATTTAAATAAAGTAATCAGGGAGGGTCTCCCGAGAAAGTAACATCAGAGCAAAGACCTAAAGAGGAAAGGAACAAAGCAAATGAACACCTGGAGAAGAGCATCCAAGCCAAGGGAACGGCTGCTGTGAACACTCTAAGGCCACAGCAGGCCAGGTGAGTTCAGGAACAGCAGAGACACAAGTATGAGCAAGGGTGAGTCGCAGGAAATGAGGTCCAAGAGGTCAGTCTGCACACCCACTAATCTGATAGGCTTAAGGATTTTGGATTTTCCTCAGAGCAAGCTGGAGAGCCATCAGATGGTTTGGCCTTAACCCTTTCCTACTTCTTGCACACACGTAGGATTTGTCCCTTATATGTTTGGAGCCCACTGATCCAGTCTAGATGATACTGACCCAAATAACATCCCATGCCTATACAGGCTATGATCTGACTCTTGGTCCCTGCACAGAGGTCCAGATGTCCTGTCACCTGGGAGCAACACCCTCAGGGATGCTGAGGTTAACCAGCATGATCCCACAAATGGTGTTGGCTGCCTAAGAATCACAACAGCCCACTAAACCCCCTTTTAGAGAGGTAGAAAAGAAACAAAACAGTCTGTCTCTAAGGAGTTTATAATCTAGTTAGAAAATCAAATGAATACACACACACACACACACACACACACACAGGCTTTGCTTGCAAAGCAACCTATTCACCTGTGTAAAATTTAATACCACCCTATACCATATGTATAGCTTTCTTACAATTTCACATACAAATCTTACATCAATCCTTCAAAGTAGTAATAGCTATGAATACCTTACAGATTAAAAACAAAACAAAACAAAAACAAACAAAAAACAAACAAACAAAAAACTAGTGAGCTTTAATGACTTCCCCCAAAAGGCTCAGCTAACTAATTTGTAGTAGAGTCCAGATTTGAACTCAGATCTTCAGAGTCCAAGCTCAGGGCTTCAGGCATTGTCCCAGAGCTGGGCCATCTCTGACAAACCACTAAATGTATGAGGGACTACCTAAGGAGGATTCTCTGAATCTGACAAAATTAGCCAGATCTTTGGAGGAGGAGTTTTAAGCCAAGTCTTTATACATGAAACAGAAGTGGATTGGCATCCTAGCAAAAGGCAGGAATCTGGGTATCTACAGTAGTTTGAGCAGAGATACAGAAGGACATCTCCCAAGTTAAATGCAAGAAATAACCAACAGATTGGGAGCTTATGGGAAAGGGTCATTTCAGGAAGTGACTGAAGACTCTGTAAAAGAGGGTGCTCACTCCTTTCTTTCAGACTGCTCACCTTCTTAGCACCCATGACCCATTCTCTCCCTCCACTTCTGTCTCCTCCAGTGAGGCTTTTCCTGCTCCTCTTTATGTATGCCAAGTGCTTCTCTACTTTGGCTGCCACTTTATCATCTGGTGAGTTCTAAAAAACAAAAACAAAACCAAAAATAGACACTTGGATCCCATTCCCAGAAATCCTAATGTTCCTGTGATGTGTTCCAAGCTATCTGCATCATTAGAATCTCTCCACCACCCCATGGTTCTAATGCATAGCCAGATGAGAACCACCATGCCACATACCACCCCGTACTCAATCTCAGCTCCTCTTGAGGCTACAACCATGTCGTTCCTGCTGATGGCTTCCAAATTCATATCTTCAGCCCAGACTTCACTCCTGCCTTCCAGACCAAGTGTCCTATTGCCTCATAGCCCTCCTCACTTGGTATCTCACAGGCAGCTCAAACTCACACACTCAAAGATTTCCTCTCATGTCCCTCTCCTTGCCTTATATCTGCCCAAAAGCTCCAGACAAACCGAGATCTCCTCCTCATTCCTTCTTCCTCCTTGTCTTCTATATCCAATACTTCAGCAGGCTTTATGGGTTTCTACTTCTTAAAACATGATTCAAATTATTTTCTCCAGCCCAACTGTAAATATCTTAGTTTAAACCTCCATTTCTCAACTATTTCTCTGCAATGAATACCTAAGTGACTTTGCTGTCTTCTATCTAGCCCACCCTCAGTACCTTCTCAGTGTTTCTGCCATAGTGACCTCTCCAAAATGCAAATATGAGTATGTCATCATATCCTCTCCTGTCTTAAATCCTATAATGGCTCTCCATAGTCTACAAGATGAGTCTAAATCCCTTCTCTTTGCCCACAAAATCCTTCATGATCTTCCCTGCTTAGCTTTCCCACCCTCACCTCTTATCCCTCTCTATCACACCCTATACCCAAACTGGTCCATAGGATTCAGCACAAGTCCAGCCTTCTCTAAGCTGCCCTCTTCAAGCCCACTGTCTGGGTAATGCGCCCCTTCAATGTGCTCCCATGATACCCTCTTCCATAGCTTTTATTATCCTGGATTAAAATAATGGGTTAACCTGCATGACTCCCTGACCACACTGTAATCTCCTCAAGGGTTGGGACCAGGTATAATTCCTCTCTATATCCCTGGTTCTTCACACATCACAGGTGTTTAATTAAGGTGTGCTGAATAAATGAATGAATGAATGATGGATGGATGAGGAAGGTCAACTGGCAAAGAGTTGAACAACTGACTGGTAATTATGCAGCAGGCAGTCGCTGTAAGCTTCTTAATCAGAAGAGTAGCATAATAAAAATAGTACTTGAGGAAGAATATTTTGATAATAGATTATATCATATATATATATATTATAGATATATATATATCATATATATATCTATATAGATATATAGATATAGATATATCATATATATATAATAGATATATATATCATATATATATCTATATAGATATATAGATATATATATATCATATATATATATATATTATAGACTGGACACTAAACAATGGATATTGGGCAAATCACTAAATTTTTATGAGTATCAGCTTCTTCATCCAAAAAAACTGGAGTATTATTACCTGTGGTACCCGTTTTATAAGGCTGTTGCAAACATAAAATGAAATCAAATTTGCAACAGTAACTTTCTGAAGCCATAAATCACTATACAAATGTAAGAAATTAAAATTATGTGAATAACAAGAAGTGCAGCCACCATAGAATTTTTGGTAAAACTCAAATCAGCAGGGCATAGTGGCAAAGACAATGGACTGAATGGGACAACATCAAACTAAAAAGCTTTTGCACAGCAAAGGGAAAGAAATCAACAAAATGCAAAGGCAACCTACTAGATGGGAGAAGGTATTTGCCAATTGTACATCCAATAAGGGGTTAATATCCAAAATACATAAAGAACAACATACAACTCAATAACAAAAAAATCCAATTAAAAAAATGGGCAAAGGCATAACATTATTTCAAAAAAGATATACACTCGGCCAACAGGCAAACAACAAGATGCTCAACATCACTCATGAGCAGGGAAAAGGAGATCAAAATCACAGTGAGGTATCACCACACACCTGTTGGAATGGCTAGTATCAAAAAGACAAGAAATAAGTGTTGATGAAGATGCAGAGAACGGAGAACCCTCATGAATTATTTGTGGGAGTGTAAATTGGGACAGCCACCATGGAAAACAGTATAAAGATTCCTCAAAAAATTAAAAATAGAGTTACCATATGATCCATCAATCCCACTACTGGTTGTCTACCCAAAGAAAGCAGAAACATTAATTTGAAAAGATATCTGCACCCCCATATTCACTGCAGCATTATTTACAATAGCCAAAACACAGAAACAACCTAGTGTCCATCAATGGCTGGATGGATAAAGAAGATATGGTATATATGCATATGTGTTATATATATGTATATATGTGCTTTTTTATTTATGTTTGGTTTTTTTATCTTATATATATAAATCTGTTGAACAGAATACTACTCAGCCATAAAAAAGCATGAGATCCTGCCATCTGAGATGATGTGGATGGACCTAGAGGGTATTACGCTAAGTGAGAGATCAGAGAAAGACAAATACTTCATTGTTTTACTTACATGTGTAATCTAAAAGACGAAACAAAACAAAACTGACCCTCACAGATACAGGGAACAGATTGGTGGTTGTCAAAGCAGTGGGGGGTAGGGGGTAGAATGGGTGAAGGGGATCAAGAGGTACAAACTTTCAGTTATAAAATAAAATAAGTCATGGGGATGTAATGTACTGCTTGGGGAATACAGTCAATAATATTCTATTAACTTGGTAAGGTGACAGATGGTAACTGCACTTACTGTGGTAATCATTTTACAATGTATACAAGTGTCAAATCACGATGTTATACACCTGAAACTAATATAATATTGTATGTCAATTACACCTGAATTAAAATTTTAAAAAAGAATGTGGGCTGAATGTCATGTGACCTTGGGCAGGTCACCTGGCCTCTCTATGCCTCATTTTCCTCATCTGCCAAATATGAATACCACGCTCATAGGTTTATTATGTTATTTTTGTACCTAGTATAGAGCATGACAAATGGAAGGTATTCAATAAATTATAGTTTCCCTTCCCTCCTGAGCAACCACTCTGCACTTAACCCTGTGAGATATGATCCCAAGCCTCTGACACAGGAACCAGAGCCCAGAGAAAAGGAGGATAGGTGGAGAGCTGCACTTACTGAGACTGGTAGTAGTACTTACATAGAACAAGAGATAGAAAACTCTTTGCAACCAAGTGAGAACCACAAGGAGATAATGGGCTAAATGATGCCTTAGATAAATGAATTACATCAAAGATTAATGATGGATGGGATGAGGCAACAAAATAGCTCTGGAACCGGGTTTCTGAGCAAGCAAGATTATGGGAGGGAATGGGCTAGACAGAGTGGGGTCTGGGAGTGAGGTCAGGGGAGAAGAATCCATCACTTATATCCTCCTTCTCCCTTGTGCTCCTGAGTCACCCTGCAGCCTCAGGCAAGTCCGTCCCACCTCTGCCTCCATCTCATCCTCAGGAAAATGGGTGTCATAATGACATCCACATAGCAGAACACTGAAATGGTCTGGGCTCCTGAGAGCAAAAACTTTCTGAGATGCCAGATCCTGATGACTGCAGGTAAAGAATAGCCTAAGACACCAGTCCTAGATGTCCTGGACACATGGTAAGAAAAGGCCAGTGACAGAACAAATGTCCAGCAAACATGTCCCAGTTTCAGCAAGTGGGTGTTTGGTAGTTTTCATGAAGAGACTTTACCTGAATCCTGACACATAGTAGGAAAAAGATTTTATGCAGAAACATAAAATAATCAGGCTGAACACCCCATAATTCCAGAAGTTGATATCAACTGATGGATAAAGGACAGAGAGGCAAATCTCCCAGGTCTCTGTGCTTTCAAGGAGGGTAATGTTCCAGGCAACGCTTAGTGAAAGCAAGAGTCTGTGAAGGCCCATGAGCAGCTCCATGAGCAGGCATCTCTTCCTGGCCTCATTGCTCTCTTGGGATCTGATCTCCTGGGATCTATTCCCAGCATTCTGCATTTAGACGCCAAAAGAAAGAAAAGAACATGGCGATCCTTAAAAATTCTCTTCTTGAACATGGCGATCCTTAAAACTTCTCTTCTTGCTTTTTTCCTCTAGGCTCAAAACTTATATGACCTCATTTCTTCTAGCACCCCCACCCCTAAGAGGGAGGGAGGAAGCAAGAGACATTATCTTAATTTCACACACAGACACCCAGGGCCTGGTGAATTTCAGTGACTCACCTAAGATCGGAGATAATACCAATCTCCAAACTGGACCCATAGCAGGAACTCTGCCCCCAGCCCACCAGCTCCCAATGTACCACATGGGCAGCCAGAGGCTACCTAAAAATTAACTGTTCCTGAAGAAGACACATTCTTACCCCCCTAACACTACTATATGCCAAAAATATCCAAGTACACAATTCTGGGAGGAAATTTGGTGGGGATAACACAAGGTCATTCTTACTATGTTAAAACATTATTGATACAAATGACTCCAAAATGTTGCTCATAATATAGTACAATCTGCATGATCTATACTCCTAAGACCTGTGTAAGAAGTTATGTCCAAACACATACCCCGTAATCAATATTCATGTATTACATTACAATGGCATAAAGAACCAGGGCAAAAATGAAAAGTTCAGTTCAGAAGACACGTGGTTCACCTCCTGGCCTTGAGTACAAGCTCATGCCTAGAAGGTACGTGCAGTAAGGATGATATTTCACCTCCCATGAGAAATACAAAGGGAGCATTTCCTCCCCTCCCATGACTCCACAGGGCACAATGAAGTTCCATTAGGAGCCACAGAGAAGGAAGGAGACTGTGTGCTGCCTGTCTGAGTGGAACATGCTTGAGAACCTCAGCTTGAATTTCCTCAGGGATGTTCCAAGGACTGTCACTGTCAGAAGACAGAGTGAAGGAAAAAACAGAATTGGTTGAGTTCCAGATTTGGTGTACACTAGAGTCGCCCCTTGGAAACTCACAACACACAGAAGGCTTTGAGAAGTCCTACTGTTCAAGAATAATAAACAGGGGCTACTGGGTGGCTCAGTCAGTTAAGCATCCAACTCTTGATTTCAGTTCAGATTATGGTCTCACAGTTTGTGAGTTTGAGCCCCACGTTGGGCTCTGCACTGACAGACCCTGCTTGGGATTCCCTCTCCCTCTTTCTCTGCCTCTCCCCTGCTTGTGTTCTCTCTCTCTCTCTGTCTCTCTCTCTCTCAAAATAAATAAACTTAAAAAATATTTAAAAATAAAATTAAAATTAAAAAATAGTTTTAAAAAAGAATAATAAATAAATAATGTGTTTCAATTTGCTTAACCCTGAGTTCCTAGATTTTGTTAACATTAGAGCCTGAAGCACCTGCACCCCTAGGAAGATCCCATGAAACCAGTACTTTAACTAGAGACCCTCTGTGGAGAATGAGAGAATATCACAATGTTGCTTCCAAGCAAAAGAGAGCTCTCTCACAACGCTCACATGGCCTGTAATCAGCAAGATCATAACCACACACCACCTGGTTCCCTCTCTAAATGCCTGGAACTTGAAATCACTCATTCAAGACCAACTTCTTCTTCTGGAGCATAGAGGGAAAGCTGGCACATAAAAAAGGGAGAATCGCAGAAGGCCAATAGGAATGACTGAGCTCTTCTACTTTTGACTTATGGACACCAAAACCAAAATTCACACTGGAAAACAAAACACAAGTTTCAAACAACACATCCTACTACCTTCCAGACCCCCAAGATATTATTTCATTAGCTCTAAATTTCCTGATTCCCACATCAAAGGAACAGAGCACATCTGGCCAACCCAGCAAGTCAGAAACCCATCTCAGCTGCAAACCCAGTTCAGCTATGGGTGACCTCTCACAGAAAACTTAACCTCACCGTGGCCCTGTTTCCACATCAGGAAAGCAGAGGCGGCAGCCCTTCTGTCAGGCTAGCCTGGATAGAGAACAACTAATAAAAAGGAGATCGTAAAACACTTGGCAATGCACTCAGTGTCCTATAAAATCTTAATGATTATAATCAAGCTGTGGCTAGAAGACTGCAAGGTCCGCACATGACATTCAGCAGTCACTGTCCTGGTATCTGATAACAGGACGCTCTCGGCCTCAGTGCATCAGCTGCACAAACTGGTCTAGGCTGACTCTGGTTTCTTCACACAAAGTTTTCAGGGGAAAAATATCACAGAAGTCCAGGTGTCTTGGTCTAAGAGCCACCATGTCTCGTGGGAGACAAGATCCTTCCCTCCTTCCAACAAAGACCATGAACTTCTGTGTATTTGTGGCTGAGGCACCGGCCCTCATGAAACTGACACCTGTTGCAGAGGGCTGCCCCACATACAGCACGTGTTTCTTCTAGTTACATGGAGGATGCAAGAGCATTAGCTGACCATGAGGAGAAGTGGTAGAGGGAAGATCTTTTATCTTGATATGGTACTTTCCATAACAAAGTATTGCTACCTCCACACAGGCAGCAAAGAATTAAAGGAGTAGTACTGAAGATGGTAAAAGAGCATGGGTTTTAGAGTCAGAGAAATCTGGATTCAAATTCCAGCTTTGCCACTTGCCAACTCTTCAACCCTAGAGAAGTCACTTCCCACCTCAAATTCTCCATCTCCCCACCTACAAAATGAGAGTAGGCGTGCTTACCACACAAGACCAGTTAAGAACGAGAAACAACAGCTACCATCATGTCTGACTCACAGTGATGATGATGAGAGTGGTGGTAGTGGTCGTGATGGTCACAAAAACACAAAAAGACTCCTCGCCACCATGCCACATAGGCCAAACTCCCTTCACCAAACTGGAGACGGAGGACAGAGGTATTTCTCATCCATCTTTTCACTCTCAGTACCTGGACGCAGTAAATTTGATTAGACTAACTGATTATATGATGCTGAGTACAGAAGATCAGGCTAAAATATTTCAGATGCTTGGATTAGAAAGATGAGGCCTCCTCATGAGCCATTGTCTAAGTATGGGCAAAGCCAGTCCACTAACTCAGCCTTGCCTAGGCTGGGGCCCCAGGCACTTTTCCTCACTGCTGCAAATTCTGCTTAGTCAAGTCCTCATCTGAATAATAATAGCAGGAGAAGTTCAGACTGGCTCAGGTGATACTCTTGGAACTGCTTTTAAATTACAGATATGAAACTAGCCCCTTGGTGAAAATAATTTCTTTCTCCAAACCTTTGTTTCAAATCTCCAAAAGAAACCACTGACCAGGGCAGTGTAGAAAGAACTAGGATATTAGTTTTATTGTCACTATTCTTGCCCTCCCCATCCTCATTCCCTTGCCACCAGTACAGTCCCAACCACCCATTCCACACTCCCAGCAAGACTTAAAAAATAAAATAAAATTATGCCCTCCCTCCTATTTCATGGTTCATTATAACTTCTCTCACATGCTCTTAATCTCTCGGTGCTCCTAATCTCCCATCGAAAAGTAACTTCTTCCGAACTATTTTAGGGCTACTTTCTGATCATGGCACTTATAGATGGTCTTGTACATGATGCATAAATGCAATTTGTTCATTCTTTCAATCAACAGATACTTCCTGAGTGCGTGCTCTATAACAGGCACTGGGGATTCAGCAGAAAACAAAACAGATAGACAATCTGCTTTCACGGAACCTACATCATACTGTATTCAATTCTTTCCTAAATGAATGGATAGACGGTTGATACTAACATCTCTTCTGTAAGGCCAGACCATGAAAGGACCAAGGAGACACAGCCCTTTATCTAAGAGTGATAAACTCCCCAAAATAGTCCAACTGGTCAACATTTTTCTCAAACATTTTTCTCAAACAAAATAGTCCAACTGGTCAACATTTTTCTCAAAATAGACTTTGCTTGTTCCTACTGCCCAGCTTTCCACACACTGCCTAGCATGCATGAAATCCTTGGCCTGCCTGAAATCCACTCATCTTATCCAGAAGGAGAACCATCTCCTCCCAGAAGCCTTCCCAAACTATGTTAGCCAGCAGCGGTACCTTCCTTCTTTAACCCATAGACCATGTGTGGGTTATAACCAGACTTCACAATTCTGTCAAACTCTCGAATGCCCAGGGTGAGGTCTTCTTTTCATCTAGTTCAGTGCCTTCCATTTTATATAGGTTTTCTTTTTTTTTTATATAACATTTATTTATTTTTGACAGACAGAGTGTGAGGCGGGGAGGTACAGAGAGAGAGAGGGAGACACAGAATCTGAAGCAGGCTCCAGGCTCTGAGTTGTCAGCACAGAGGTGGATGCGGGCTTGAACTCACAGACCACAAAATCATGACCTGAGCCAAAGTCAGACGCTCAACCGACTTAGCCACCCAGGTGCTCCTATGTAGGTTTTCAATGAAAGCTTTTGATTAGCTGAGGAGCAAGGTGCTGTGAACATTCATGGGACAGGTAAGGTCATACAAGTACTATTTTAGAGTTTGCATTCAGAGACTTTCAAAGAGTTTTGCACCTTGAAAGCATGACAAAAGGGACCCCCAGATCTGATTTTGAAATCTACTGGCACCAAAAGGAGGGATTACATTAATGCCAGAAAAACTTACTTTTCACCCTATGAGAACTTGCAATCATTCCCCATTTGCAATACCTATGCAGGTTGTGGTTCACTTCAAAGACTCTATGCTGCTGAAAGCACTTTTTCTTGTAATTTGGGAAATGCTTTCAAACAATGCAGTTATAGATGAGCCACTCATGGTGCTCTCTCTGATCAGAGCTGACAGCCAGCCAGCTGAGAGCCCAGAGCCAGTGGGGCTAGTTAGACAACCAGCAACCACAGCACTCTTCATCTGGAGATAAGGAAAAGCCTCAAAGAAAACTATCTGAAAAGTTCCAATTATACATCTGGCAGAAGAGTTAAAAGGCTAAAATGAATGCTTAGTGTGCAACCACTGTAGTGAATCTTAAGGCTCAAACAATTTAAGGGCTATTTCATGGCATTGTAATTAATATATATACATATATATTTATATATACATACATTTATTTATATATGTATGTATGTACATATAAATATATATATATATATGTATATGTATATGTATGTATATATAAATCCCCAAGTACCCTGCCAGATGCAATACCAAGTGAGTAAATGAGATGCATTCTTGTCTTCCAGAAGCACTGACACCTAGAAACTCTCCTGTTTCTGCTCTTCTACATCTTAGAATAAAATGTTTGATTCCCTCTATCTCATTCTGCCAGTTACTTTCTCTTTGTTTCATATCTTTTCTCTTGGAATTAAACTTTTGTTCTTAGGGCTCAATGTATTTAATTTTTGCACTGATAACACATTTACATGGCTCAAATATCAAAAAGTATAAGAAAGTATACTGTAAAAAAAAAAAAGACACTTCCCCATCTCTCTCCCTACAGGTAGTTGCTGTTACTAGTTTTTTGTGTGTTCTTTTTTTTTTTTAATATTTTTAATGTTTATTTATTTTTGAGAGAGACAGAACGTGAGCGGGGGAGGGACAGAGAGACGAGGAGATGCGGAATCCGAAGCAGGCTCCAGGCTCTGAGCTGTCAGCAGAGCTGGCCGCGGGGCTTGAACCCACAAGCCCTGAGATCATGACCTGAACCAAAGTCGGATGCTTAACCGACTGAGCCACCTAGGCGCCCCTGTGTGTTCCTAGCAGAACATATTTTGCACATCCAAGGAAATACTAATACATAGCCTTATTTTGGGAATTAAACATGTCCTGAGCCAAATCATCAGAGGACAAGGTGGAGTGTCTTTTGGTGAGAATGGCGGTGCCTGGCACCATACCTGGTGCAGAACAGGGACAGAATGCTTGTGGGCCGGAGAGACAACCACAGGAGGGAAAGAGGGAGAAACAACCACACAGCCAATCTTCTGCGTCACCACGAATGCTAGGAGCTCACTCGGATCATCATTCGAGCCAAAGGGACAAGGACCTTGACCGGTCCCGTCCAAAGTCCCTTCAACCCTTTCCTAGTTACTTGAGTTTTGATGATGTGGTGGAGCAGTGAAAACTTTTTTCGAAAGCAGAGAAGAGAAAGGAGCAAAGAAAGGCCCCGGAAGAAAGGCATCGGAAGGAAGGCTGCTGGGGCGGAGGGTGAGGCCAACCGCAGGGAAGCCTGCGCTCCTCCGAAGCGGGCCGGGACGGCAGAATGAAAGCCACCAAAAATTCTGAACATTGTTCTCCTACTTGTTCCACTTCCATCCTTCCGTCAGGGATAAGGTGGGATTCAGGGAGCTGAAACACCTAAGATTCGGACACAATAGCTCTATCATGACACAGGTGACCGTTGAATGTCTGGAGCTGGAGAAAATAATTTAAGGCAGACGGGAGCGTGCCGTCTGTGCTGACACTGCCCTTTTCCACGTTGGGAGGCTGCGACTCTTACTCCCACAACCCAAATCTTCTACTAAGTGTAAAGCCTCAGCTCCCAATCTGTTTTATGTTATGCCTTACTATCAGAAGCAAAACCTTTCTCAAAAAAAAAAAAATTTTTTTTTTAGTTCTTTAGACATAAATCCTCTATCTCATCCCAAAGAGTGACTTACCATTGTATTAGGTACAGATCTAAGTCCAAGAGGGAATGTCACACAGCACTTGACCCCTGAAGAGCTATGGCCCTTCTTTCGTATGGCAGCTGTGAGCCTTTTTATAATAGACATCATCAAGTCTCCACTGCCCAACCAAAGATGCCTGCTTCTTTCCTTCAGTGTTCATAAAATTATTAAAATTAAATTCATTTTTCCCATTCAGTGTGTCCTTTGTTGGATCCCAACACTGTGAAATTGAGGAGCTTCTGGTTAGGATACATAGTTACAGGACAGAGAAAAAAATCACTTGAAATCTGTGACCAGTTTAATGACAAAGAAAGCTAGGAGCCCTCTGCTATTCTAGGTGAGAGCGGGAGTAAACAGAAGGTGGAAGTGCCCTCCCTGGGCACCCATGCCCAGTCACCCTCCCTGGCATGATGTAAGATGAAAGCATCTGCTGACTCTCAGAGGTGTAATTACCACCAGGGTGGGGGTATAATTAAAGTAAGAATAATTTACCTTAAAGAAGATAGAAATTAAGAATTATTAATGATCATAATAATTAGTCCTCTTATATCTAAGAATCACAAATGCTTTACAAGCTGTAATTATCACAGCTCCCCTCTGAGGAAGAGATTCATATCTTACAGCTCCTCATTCAACAGAGGGGTGAAGTGATGGCCATGGGGGAAGGCAGAGAGGGGTGGAGTAATGCCTCCTATCATCTGTCCCACACGTGGTGAAACTAGAAAGAGGCCGCAAGAGGGCTGACTCCCATTATGGTGTATGCTTTCATCCCCAGACCCAGAGAACTCTGTACCAGATCAAGCAATCATCTCATTCTGACCTGCTGGCCATTTAAACTGCTGCAATGCAATAAAATTATATCATATCAGTAAGGACTTTACTAAACACCTAGTCAAAATGAAAGATATGGCATTGCCTTCAAGGAACTTAAAACCTAATTGAGAAGACAAAAAGAGCCCCCAATAAAATAGAGAAAAAAATCTGCAAATTACACATTAACTAGTGCTAGGTTGTATGACGCTGATTATGCATGCTGTGTAATTTTTTTTTAATTGGAAGATCATTATATGTAAAGGTCAAAGAAGGTTTGGGAAGAGATGGAACTTGTACAGGACCCCAGAGAAAATACATTAGGTCTTAGACTGGCAAAGGTGGGATCACAGCGGATAGATCAATGAAAAAGAAAAAAACAGTAGGAAAACTTGAAAGGTTTAACACATAATTTTAAGAAAAAAGTTCTTCACTGGAGAGGTTTTTAGAGAGTTTAGCAAACAATCTTTTTTTTAAAGCCATCTAAAATCATCCTACTTGGACATTTTCCCGGAGTTCCACATTGTGGCTCATACAGTGTTCTGTAGAAGCCGTTAGGCTTAGGATGACACTGGTACTTTCTCTGCTTTACCTAAATTTTCACTTTGGAGGTGCTGGGTGGCTCAGTTGGTTAAGTGTCTGGCTTCAGCTCAGGTGATGATCTCACAGTTGGTGGGTTCGGGCCCCACATCAAGCTCTGTGCTGACAACTCAGATCCTGGAGCCTGCTTCAGATTCTGTCTCCCTCTCTTTCTGCCCCTCCCTTACTCATGCTTTGTCTGTCTGTCTGTCTCTCTCTCTCTCCCAAAGTTTAATAAACATTAAAATTTTTTTTCTTTTAATTTTCACTTTGGTGGTTTCCCAGTAAAGCCAAGACAGGGCCTGGTCCTGGTAGAATGCCACAGAATGTCAAATCTATTATCTACTTTTTCTGAGTTCTGACAAGAGAAAATGAGATGTGAGCCTTTGACTAGGATATAGACAAAGGAAACCTAATACTTCCTTCGTTCTGTTAATCCAGCAGAGCTCCACCCTGAAAGATTTGAGCATGATTGACATAATATTAAAGCATCTGATGGGGCTCCTGGGTGGCTCAGTCAGTTGAGCAACTGGCTCTTGGTTTCAGCTCAGGCCATGATCTCATGGTCATGGGATTGAGCCCTACTCCCGGCTCCATGCTGACAGCACAGAGCCTGCTTGGGATTCTCTCTCTCCCTCTCTCTCTGCCCCACCCTTCCACATGTGCACATGCTCATTCTCTCCAAATAAATAAATAAACTTAAAAAAAAATTTTTTAAGTATCTGAGTGATGAAACTTATTTTCTCTTTAATTCCTCTGTAATGAAGAGCCCAAGTCTCAAAACCAAGTAACAGTACAATACTGTAACTGTGCTCTGGACCCAACAGCATTAACCCTTAATAAAGAAGGACATTCTTGCAAAATGGAGCAGGAGCACTTGGGTCTTCCCGGGCCAGTCAATAGTATTTTCTGACCTCTCAGTGCCTTAGTCTCCAATCTTATAAAAGAAAGATAATGAAATTTTTTCTGTCTATAAAAAGAATGGAGATCCTCAGATAATGAAAAACACCATTCTTTTTTGATGAACCATAATGAGAGAATACTGCTACATCTCAAGGATTCCCACTTGGTCTTTAAAAAAAAAAAAAAACCACCAGACTGAACCAATATGTTAGGACTTGATAATTTTCTACATTCTTTGGCATTTACCAACCTTTTAAGGAACTAGAAAACAATGAAAATTATTTCCCTGTCCAAATATCATATCAGAAGCTTCTTTTTAAATGGAATTTTAAAATAATGATATTGTGTTAACTAAAAGAACATTATATAGTAATGAGGGCCACTTCATTAGAGAATATAAATGTGATTTTACAACTTAGCATCTGAATTTACTTAAAATTTTTCTGATGACCGACAAAGAGCAGCAAGAAAAACAGGCTAACTCTCTTAGGTTTTTCAGGTTTTTAAATATTTTGCCTCATGGTGTACTGACTTCAAACAAGAGTGGGTAAGAGAGCCATCACTAGATTAAAGATCTAGCTTCATTCAGAATGGGGGAGGGGCTTTTCTGAAAGCAATTTCAGCCATTTTCTCATGGCTATTCAGAAGCACTTTCTTTTTGGGTTTCCCTCTCTATTGTTTTGCTTGTTCAACCATGATTTTAGAATGATTAACATTTTCCCTTTATTCTCATAGAACCTAATTACTGTCCAGTGTCCTTTTGAGTATATTGACTACAGGAAGGTAATGGAAACACAAATGAATCCCAACACCTGGGTTGAGGTTCCCCAACGGATCACATGCTCACAGATAACAGCAGAATCAGACACAAAACAGGGTTTGTCCAGGGAATTCCTTGAAGGACACCCATAAAAAAAGGCTATCCTTCTGTGAGAAATAGAGGTTCTGAGATTATCTGTGGTTACATTGTATACAGTGCTCATGGTGGTTCTACCCTAAAATCCAAAGATTAAGAGAACTGTATAGACCCCTAAATAGAAGGGAAAAAAGAAAACATTAAGTTTGCCATCTGATCCCAAGAATTAGTGACAGTTCTGGGAAAATTCCCTAGGTTGTAGGCTTCGGTGTTAAAGTCCTTAAGGATGCAAAGTTAAGATACAAAGGATGCAATTGTCTTCTCACCACCTCTCACTTCTACTTTCCTCTTCACCCACCTCTGGGATGGCAGCTAGTGAGAAGAGAAATAAAATTCAACTCTACTGTCATTTGCACCAATCTGCACATAATGTACTAGCCATCAAGATTTAGGTTTTAAATCTTCACTTTAAAGGGCCCTACAGAGTCTCTGCAAAATTCAGAAAACCAACAGTTGGATGTGTTGGACAAAGGAGAAAATAGAAATGCTGAAAGCCATTGAATCATTTAATAGTCTCCATAAACCTATTGTGAAGCAAAGTTTCATAAAGTGTGAAATGTAAGGGTGGAAATCACTGACAAGCAGGGAAAAATCCAGTTCCTTACAATAAAACAGAGCTGAGATTTGCGAGTGATCGCCAGGGTTGAGAAAGGCCTGACAGATATAATGGGCTAGAATGACCGATTACCTTAATGTGTTTCCAGGAGAAGCAGACTCAAGTGCTTAAGTGTCATAATCATTAGTAACTTAGGCTGAGTAGGATGATTATATCTACAATAATGCATTACACCAGCTCTTTTTCTCCAAGGGCTTCGATATGCTAATGAGAAAAGAAATGAGCAAACTTCATTTAGATGTAATATCCTAAGAATGAAATTTCACAGATTTCATATTCTCTTTTTTTTTTTAATGTTTTTGAGAGAGAGAGACAGAGTGCAAGTGGGGAAGGGTAGAGAGAGAAGGAGACACAGAATCCAAAGCAGGCTCCAGGTTCTGTGCTGACTGGGGCTCGAACCCATGAACCGCAAGATCATGATGGATACTTAACCGACTGAGCCACCCAAGCGCCCCACAGATTTCATGTTCTTATGAACAATTAATGAAATCATATTTGTAACGTGCCAAAATTGCTTACCAAAGAGGCAATCCCAATCTGTACAGAAATCATCATAAAACCCAAAAATACAAATGCAAACTTTTTCCCACCTGCATTTTTAGAGAAAAAACTAAAACCAATTCTTTACACAGTCTCATCATCCTAGAATTGCTTCAGGCAGAGTTATATTATTTGGTTCTCACCAGTTTATGTTAAAGTTTCTGTTTAACCCCATTCTAGAATTTATATCTTTTATAAAGTAAATGCCTAGAGGTTACTACTTTTTTATGAAGTCATAATTAACTAAGATTCTAAACATTAATTTCTTCATTTCACTGTTTTATTTAAATTTTAGCACTTTAAAAAATTACAGATTCTGTCATATATTCTAACCATTCATGTTAGGTGGAATCAGTAGCACCTCAACTGTCAGGAGGCACGGTCTGTGAACCTCATGTCAAATAGCTACGTGAGCAAATAGTGAGATAAACAAGTCATTCGTGGAGACAGAGGTGGAGCTGGGCTTGGTTAGGAATGAATCAGGCCATCCCACAGAGTAGGTGTCTCCTTTGCAAGTTGCTCTTCAGGGCACAATTAAATCCCTTATAAAAGGTTCAGCTCCCAGCTGCCCAGTACACTTGCCAGCAGTGTCAGCGAGCGCTCAACTTCCTTTGGTAAAGTGGGTAAGTCCCAGCCAATGGGGTCATATTTTTCTGTACAATTCATTTTCCAGCTGTAGTAGATGCTGGGTGGGGGTCAGGAGGATCTATGTACCAGAAAGGATCAGTATCTTACAGGGATATCAAACTCCCGCTAACTCCATGCCATTTTATAGCTGGAGCCATCACTTGAATGGAAACATGGCTCTTCTCCCAAGTCTCTGAATTCTTTTTTTTTTTTAATGTTTTATTTATTTTTGAGAGAGAGAGAGAGACAGAGTATGAGCTGGGCAGGGGCAGAGAGAGAGGGAGACAGAATCCACAAAGCAGGCTCTAGTCTCTGAGCTGTCAGCACAGAGCCTGACACAGGGCTTGAACCTGTGAACCACGAGATCATGACCCGAGCCAAGGTCAGATGCCCAACCGACTGAGCCACCCAGGTGCCCTCCCCCCCACGTCTCTGAATTCTATAAGTTTGTTTGCATATTAGGGCGTGGAGAGTGGTTCATGTGTGACTCTTATGGGGGTTCATCTTCCTAAAAACTGCCATCTCAAGAAGTCACCAATCCTCAGTACTCCTTTTTTATGGTTCTACTCAATATGGGCCATCTTCATGTAGTTATGACATCTGAAGTATTGGAGTTGAGAAATAATTAAAGAAGCTAGCCAATAACTGAGTATTTGCAACATATCTGAGTTAATACAAATAACATGTACTCTGTTTTCTGCATTGTTATACCTGAATATTATAATGCCACTTTTGCCTAGGAAGAAGTGGTGCTTAATCTTAGAAATAGTGACTTATGAATTATCCTCATAGATCTCATATGTACTACATATGTTGGAAAATAATCCACATTCCCTTTTTATTTTTCTGGTTACCACCTAATGTTTTGCTGCCACAATTAGATCTACATGGCTTATATCCACCTTAAGATACTCTCAAATCTTCCTTCACCTTTTGGCTTTCATTTATTCTCTTTATTCGACTTTAGAGGAAGATACTTATGAATAGCAACATATCAAATTTAAAATTCTACACTCAGATCACTATTTGATCTGAAATGTGCTAGGGAGCAGGAAGAGACAGAAGAAAAGGATATGGATAATCCAGATTGACTAGACGATCAAAAGCTGACTACAGAATAGTCTGAAGATAATTCCCTAGCTTCAAATTTCTCAGGATCTGTCTTCCCCTTTCTAAGTACAATACTGAAAAATAAAATGCTTTGAAAGCCCAGGTTGAAAATAACTACTGTTAGGACACCTGGGTGGTTCAGTCAGTTAAGCATCTGACTCTTGATTCTGGCTCTGGTCATAATCTCAGGTTGGTGAGATCGAGTCCATGTAGGGCTCTGTGCTGACAGTGTGGAACCTGTTTGGGGTTCTCTCTCTCCCTCTCTCTGTGCCCCTCCCTCACTTACAGTTCTCTCTCTCTCTCTCTCTCTCTCTCTCAAAATCAAAAGAAAGAAATAAAATAAAAGAAAATAAATTACTGTTGTAAATTTAGGGCTCTGACTGAAACAGCATGGATGAAACCTCCCCAAGATGGGAAACAGAGTTTTAATTCTGAATCCTACTTTATTCTTCTAGATTTACTTGAACTTGAAGGAAGCGGAAAAAAATGTCTCCACTTCTGAAAAGCATCTTGGATATCACTGAAATTTTCAATCAATATGCCTTACATGATTGTGATGGGGCAGCACTAAGCAAGAAAGACCTGAAGAACCTCCTTGAAAGGGAATTTGGAGATGTCCTTCGGGTAAGAAATAACAAGAAAAGGAAATCTATTGATTTAGAGTTATAAAATTTCTTCTCAGGAGAGATCATAGCAAAGAATGGTGACTTTGTATCCATTTTATACCATCACAGCTCTACACTACAGTCTTCATCTCTGAGTCTGAAGGCACTTAACAGGCATTGTAGTCTGAGTACTTAAAGAAGTTGCTAACAAGTATTTATTTCATGTACTTGATGGCAACGTCAATGTGAATGAACATTGGAAATTATCACCAAAGATGTCAGATCAAACTAAATTTGAAAGGAATTTAAATTTACTTCCAAAGTTTAATAATTAAAATCAGTGTCTTCTCTAGTAAAATGGTGTTAACATAAACGTTTTCTTCTGTTTACAAACGTGGGATAAAAATCTATCAAGGGTACTATTTCAGACATAAATGGCTGCTGTAAAACTTCAAAATTTTTCGTTGTTATTTCTCTCTTGAGGATGAGTTCATATTCACCCAGCTAAAAAGAACTTGAGTTCTTTTGATCAGCATTAAATTACAAGTTACAAAAATTTCCAACAAATGTATGCTTTAAAATGAAGTGTTCACATTTTACGTAGAGACAAGACTTGAAACACACTGGATGTTTTTCTAATTGCTTTCAATGTCTTCTGAGTGTCAGCATATCACAAAATATTCATTGTGTGTATGACTTAAAGTTTACTATTTGTAAATAGTACATTGTAAAATTTTTGTTTTCATTTTTTCATAGAGGCCACATGACCCTGAGACAGTAGATCTGATCCTGGAACTTCTGGATCGCGACTGTAACGGGCTCGTCGATTTCAATGAATTCCTCCTGTTCGTTTTCAAGGTGGCTCAAGCTTGTTATTACGCTCTCAGCCAGGTTTCCGGGCTGGATGAGAAGGGGGTCAGGTGTGAGGGAAAGGAGAACCCGTTACAAGATCCCAGGCAAGAAGACCAGAGATTTGAGCCCCGGGACAGACAACTGGAAGAACACAGGCAGAAAAGGCAGGAACTGGAGAGGGAGCTCGCAGAGGAAGACAAGCAGCGGCTGCAGAGGCGAGAACCGGAAGAGCGCCTGGAGGAGGAAGAGCAGCTGAAGAGGCGCAAGGGTCGGGAGCCTGAGGAATTTCCTGACCGAAAGCAAAGGCAAGAGAGGCGGGAGCAGCGCGAGCTCCGGGAAGAAGAGGAGCAGTTGCAAAGGCAGACGCGGGAGCAGGAGGAGCCGCGGTTGCAGCAGGAGCTGAGGCGCGAGAAGCAGGACAGACGCGAGCAGACAGAAAGGCGCGAGCAGCAGCTGAGGCGCGGGGAGCCGCGCTTAGAGCAGGAGCTGAGGCGCGAGCAAGAGAGGCGCGAGCAGCAGGAGAGACGCGAGCAGGAACTGAGGCGCGAGCAGGAACTGAGGCGCGAGCAGGAACTGAGGCGCCAGCAGAGGCTGAGGCGCGAGGAGCAGGAGAGACGCGAGCAGATAGAG